>NC_142672.1:1832457-1932457 GCF_964200805.1 Pocillopora damicornis
CGTTTGAATTCGTCGAATCCGTCAAAAAGTATGAGAACACCGTCAGGGTTCTTTTGGAGGTGCATCCAGACCTTGTCATCCATCTGACGTGTAGGGAAATACTCGAACTGAATCAACAGTTCCCTGAGGCTAAGGTTGTCGGCCGAATTGAATCTTCTGAACTCTACCAAGAAAGCAACATCAAAATGGATTTTGGCACCCGATGTCGCGTTGAAAACTTTATGCAATGCCCAGTCTCTGAGAAGTTTGGTACAATAAAATGTCTTGCCGATTCCGGGTCGACCGACGATTAGAACTTCCTTATTTTCAATATTCACAAGGTCTTCCGGGCTTTTCGGTGGTAAGTTTTTCAGGAAAGTCATACGTTTCTCTGTTCTGAATAACCACATTATTGGTGAAAATCCCATCGAGAGTCAAACGTTTAGCTTTTGTGCCGTCGCCTGGATCACCTAAAAAAGGTGATTGGAGTTCTAAAGGTCTTTGGGTCTCTTGAATAATTATTTTCTTTGTGTGTTTCACGAATTTTTAAAACTTAAATTTTTGGTTTTGGTTGAGACTTATTAGATGGGATTTTAGAAAGTTTGAGTCTTGCATGAAACTCCTTTCAATGTATGCCCGTGAAAAAAGGTAGACGGTTTCGACCAGAATGCCAGAGACAAGAGTTTCATTCACCACAAGGACAGTGTACATCTAGAAGGTTTTCTTTTCCGCTCGTTAATTGTGACAGTCAAGTAAAGTAGAGTTTAGAGTGGTTACAGTCAAACTTAGAGGAAAAGTTTAAAGGATGAGGCACCTGAGTTTTTAGGATGATGAAAATAACTCCTAAAACAAGTCTTATCGATAGTTGACAGGAGTAAGCGATAAGAAGCTTATTTCCAGTTGATGACGCAGTCTCTTGGTCGAGCAGTTGATCGAGTTTGGGTCTTATCATGATTTGGGAGTAAATAGCACATACAAGTGCAATAAAGACTAAATTGAGGATTACGAAGCCATAGACAGGAAAACCGAATTTGTTGTACTGCTTCATATATTTCTCGCAACATTTTCCACGGACGATGTCGACGTTTTCACTCTTCGCTCCGCTACAGCGGAAATCAATCCTGGACTCGCTGTTTTCCATGTCGAAGAATATGGCGAAGAAGATGACACTGATAAGGACCAAAAAAAAAAAAAACACTGCCACATGGTGAATTCTGTTGAAAGTTTTTGGCTCCAGATATTCTAAAACCTTTTCAATTGATACTGTTGGTACGTGTCACTCACTTTGTTAAAATGCTGATCAGTTCTAGAGCTTGAATAAACATTTAATGCCTCTTTGGTGTATTTATAGAGCATGATAGTACTTTCATTTGATTGGGTTTTTGGAAACTTTCATTGGTCGAAAAGGCCATGGAGTATTTATGCATGTTATTGTTCTACATAAGAAACAGTTGTCAGAAACTGAGACGGATATTGATATCTATGTAAGGCAATATACGGGACCTCGTTTATTTCCACCCCCCCCCCCCCACGTGCTCATTCCCCCCCTTCCTCTTCTCCTTTTCTGTTAATGTCGCTGCTGAGGCCTTGAAGAGAGACTCATTATACTGATCTACCTTGTTTTTAAGGTGAAGACTAAATTCTGAGTTGCTAGGTATGGACATTTGATCTGGATGGTAATTGTTTGGAAGGAAAATTGTGACCTTTTGCTTATTCAAGTTACGATTGGTTGAGGTTTTGCATCTGATTATTTACGAGGGTGGTGTGAGTTTTCCAAACTAATACCAAAGCGGCTTAGTGAAGCAAAACTAATGCAAATCAAATTATTCTCGACTGCGTCGTGAAAATACTGCCCTGTTTCGATCAATGTTCTCATCTTATCACGATTACGGTTGGTGTCAGGGTCTCGAAATACGTAGGCACGTCCTTTGTTCTTTAGTGTAGTCTCCTTGCATTTCTGAACCAAAAACTCACCGATTACTTGCTCAACTTTAAACGAAGAGATCATCTATTCGAAAATGTATACAAAAAGATCAGACAAACAGCTTCCTAAGAGCTACCATCACCCTGAAAACCATGTGATCCTTCAAAAATCCTTCACCCATATCACCCCCCTCCTTTTTACAGGTGATAAAAATTGTCACTAAAATTGTCTTTAGACCCTGTTTAAGCTGGGCGCGTACCTGTACAGTTGTTAAAGAGAATATGTCAGGGAAACGATAGCGAAATTTGAATCATTGGGTTAGGGTTTGGGAAAAAGGGTTAGGGGCCTAGAACAAAGCGCAAATCTATTCAGATCGGGCTGATTCGACGAGGCAAAAAAATTAATTATACGGCCAAGCTCCGTTCAAGCGTATCAATCAATTTTTTTCTCGTTAGATTTGAGAGATGATGCGTTTGGCAATTTTGTTTTTTTGCATTTTCGTTCAAATGAGAAATCAACTCTAGTTTTAAGATTTTTCTATCATTAATGTAACAACCCTCCTGAAAGTTTGAGCATAACCTGAAATGCAAGTCAATTCTACGCAACTCAAGCAGTTATTTCCTTCCGCGGTCAAATTTTTTATCCGACGAGTGAAAATTTTATAGTCTCTTTATGAGTGTTGTCCTTGTTAGTTTGAGCTCTCATTTTTTTGTGTGCAATTTTGAAAAAAGGTGTGAGTTAAGTTTTTCATGGCTTGCATTCAATCCTTTTTTCACCACAACACTTGTTTCTTTGTGCCTCTGGGTTTTCTGATGTTAATGCCTCAGTCCATTTCGTGTTTTAAACCAGGATGCCTACTGTCCCTGCAACGCGCTCGTTTGGTCTTTATGCGCCCGAATAAATACAGGTAAACTGCCTGAAGTAAGTAAGTGATACAAGAACGCCGACCATTTTCAGTTTCAACAATTTCATTTAATTACTTTTCTTAGAATGAACATACTACCAGTAAAATAAGATCAATAACTATTGACTGATTAACGATTGAATTATTTGCGAAGAGCGAATTTAACATTTAAAAAATCCTGAACATCGGCCAGTGTGATAAACGTCCCACGCTTCTATCACGTGACAGTTTGTTTGTTTCGTTGCCACTTGATTAATCTCCTTCGCAGTCCTTTTGCTTCAGCGACATCCCCCCCTTCCTTCCCTCGAAACAAAATCCGCCGCGAATAAACACTTGATTGGGTGATAGAAAGAAACAATAAAAATTTAACCTCTGCAGTTCATCGTGTTTTAGTTCGATAAAGCCCTAAGTCAAATGCGGCAAGGAAATGAAAGCTGAGCTACAATTTGGACTTTCTCTGCATGAAAGCCATAACGGCCTGCATACACTCTTCTGAAAGCCAGCGTTCTTCAAGTAAAGCGCACTCCTTTTCGTTGGCTTCATGTAACAAATCGCGGAATGAATCACGTATTAACTGCTTGGACAACAGCAGAGACTGTAGAGTGAACAAAAAAAAAAAAAAAAAAGAACGAATCACCTTTTGAAGGATAGTGTAAAACATTGATTGGTCATCTAAAATAATGTTTAACTTAAAGCCCCGACCGTCTACAGATAAATATAAATGATCATGATAATGATAAATAAAAGATGGGAAAACTCCTCTCCTGCATTCACCACTATGATAATATGTTACAATAACAATTGAGTAAAGCAGGATGCCTTTTATTATTTTCAGGCTGAAGGGAATACACATAAGAACACCGAAGTTTTAATCTCAGGCTTCTTTCAACAATCTATTGAGAGAAGCCATATGGATAAGATTATCCAAAACAGATTACAAATCACCCCCTCCCCCCCCCCATTCCCCCTCCTTTGACCAGCATGTCTCCAAATGCTATAACGACTCCATTGTAGAGGGCACCCTGCTGTGAAATTCTACAATGCAAATTTTTACCTTAGGGGGCAGCTTGGCCATTGCTTGTATTCTGTTCTGAACTTCTTCTGTGAACTTGTCATGGGGGAAAACGTCTGTAACCAATCCAAAGTCTCTTGCTTCAACTGCTGTCAGTTTGCGTCCAGCAAGCAACATTTCATTGGACTAAAGGAGGAGAGGAATTCATGATATAATTTCACATATTACGACAATAACTTGAAATAGGCTCTATAACTCAACAAGTTATACAAAGGTTGCAACAGAAATTAGAGGCAAGTCAATGTACCTTTGCAGGTCCCATTATCCTAGGGAACATAAACGAGGAACATCCTTCAGGGCTTTGTCCCAGCTCCATAAAAGGTGTGTGAAATGTAGCTTTATCTGATGCATAGATCAAGTCAAACAGGCCCATGACTGTTACAGATATCCCCACAGCAGGTCCATTGACTGCAGCAATCAGAGGCTTAGGGAAGTCTATGAAGTGTTGTACAAAGTTCCTGTCATAATGGTAACAACAAAAAGTAATACTTGATTTGCATGTACAAGTAAGATTAGTATGTAGTAAGATAAGTAAATATGTATTGCATCAATGGAAGACAATTAAAGTCTAATTTCAAAATTATTTAAAAATGACTGAAAAAAAAAAAAGATTACAATGTGGATGGTAAGGCGTCTATTCTAATAGAACAATCAGTGGATAACAAAGAAATGAATTTTTAACTGCTTTGGCGAGATAAAGCTGCCAGCCCCTCTGGGGGAGTACCAACCCTGATGCTTCTGGAGAACACTGGTAGCCCACAGATAGACAGATGATTAGGGAATCTGAGATACAGGAAAAGACATTGAACTGCTAACATACTTTAATACTTTCCGTGCATCGTTTGCCATCTTTTGAGGACCCTCAGGTGGAATTCTTGTAAAGTTTCCTAGGTCATTTCCACTGCAGTAATATTCTCCAGATCCAGTCAACACAGCAACCACACAAGCATTGTTTTTCCCAGCTTCATCCAAAGCAGTCATTAATTCTTGGTACATCTTTTTAAGATAATTGCAAAAAAATTTGTTTTAGTTCATAAACTTAGCACATACATATGGACAATCACAGTATGGTTAGGCCACTATGACCCCTGGTGATACTCAGAGTAACACAAAATAGTTTATGATATAATTGTGACACCCAAATTAAATAAATACAAAATCTAGAGAAGGTCCTGGATCATGCCTGTAGTGTGTGTTTGCCAACAGTCCAGAAAACAGTGGAGACAAGATCAAGATGGCCATATGAATTCTAAAACTTCAACCTGCTGTACAATTCAAATATGGGAAACTGATCATATGAGATTCGTGTACAGCAAAACCCAAACACAAAAATCTAGGAAAGCCCAGCTAGAGAAATGAAAATTGTCTCCAACCAACTATGTTAAGGTATTTGGGTGACAAGATTGAGATGTTAAATGTTATCAACAGTAGTCAAATGTAACTTAATTTTGGCAGGAAATTTACCCTTTAGTTCTGAAAAGTTTACAGAGAATTTTTTGGTTGTATCATTGTGTAGTACTTATTAATTTATGAGAACTGTCTACAATGGTGCAAAAGTATGAAATACTCTAACAAATAAATTAGGAATTGTAAGTTCTCTCCTAAAATTTAAAAAACTTCTCAAAATTTATTTCTGTGATGAAGGAAATGTAACATATATTGTATGTATTAAAGTTCACACGGCAACCAGGTGGACAATCAGACATAGTTTGAAGCTACACTGGTTTGCAGATTTAATGAATGTAACCGAAGAAGTTACAATTCATAGACCCAACGTTTCGACACTCGACACTCCAGGAGTGTCGAAACGTTGGGTCTATGAATTGTAACTTCTTCGGTTACATTCATTAAATCTGCAAACCAGTGTAGCTTCAAACTATGTCTGATATATTGTATGTGTATATTGTAATTTGTGTTGTGGGTTCATTTTTGTTTTCCATATTTCTATACTGATTTTTATTGAATTTAGATTGTTAACACAGGCTGAACAGGGCCAGCCTGCTTACATACTGCCTATACATAAAGATTAAAAAAAAAAATGAATAAACAAAATAAGATGCACCTCCCAGGTTATGGCATTATATTTTGTAGGCCTGTTCATTTTTATTGTCAGCACTCCACTCTCCAATGTCACCACTAGTTCTTTGTATTTACTCTCCACCTCAACTGATGGGTTATTCTGAGGATTTGGAGACTTTAAATCTTCATCAGTTGTGCCAAATTGTGCTGAAATATTCAAACAAAATAGTTTATACATCTTTCCAGAGCAAAGGAATAAAAATCTGATTCCCCCAACACAATTTTACCATCAAATATTTCCCATTTGCTGTATGATGCTTTGGTGACTGAGAGAACTTTATGGAGAGCTAGGCATTATACTACATTTTATAATGTCTACAACTGGTACTAGGAGAAGCAACATAATGATGCATCCTGTGTCGGGAAAAAAGGATTCATAAATCTAACCCTGATTAGGGTAATGAAATTTTAAAACATTTGACTATCACTGTGGCATAAAGAAAAAGGACAGAATTACAACTCTAGAACAATCCAATTTTGTGGGTTAAGATGCTGAATATTTGGAGCACAATATAAAAAAGGTCATCAAAAAGACACCAAAATAGTAAATTTTGAAATTAAAAAAATAAATATTTTACCTGCAAGGTCATTAACATAATCTACATACTTCTGTTGTGCATCAGCCTGAAAATAAAGTCAATGGAAATAGAATAAATAACACAGCCACTGAGCTAGATAAAAAAAAAAAAAACTTTGACAGGTAAAAATAATGTCATCCACAAAATTGAAGTGTGGACGATATACTTAATGTAGCAGTAGCTGCCTAAGCTGAGTTTTTTCAATTATGCTATTTTGTCATGGATGTGTCCCTATATGACAATTCTTGTTTAGTCCTGTCAACATAAAGTAAGACTTGAGTGAACATAACCTCCATAAAAGTAGTTTTCTGGAAATCCATTTAACAAACTATCAATTAATTAATATACTGGAACAGTTGAAATGCTTTGACATTGTTGATTCATTTCAAATATAGACTTTTGATCAAGGGAAATTAGCCAATGTATAGTTTAAGAAAAAGGCTAATGTTCTTGATATTTCTTTGATTCTTGTTCTGTTTGATTCCTGTGATTTACCACACTGAAATGAAATTTATAAGGTGGACTGATTTCTTTTGTGAGATAATCAAGTTTTATTAATTGAGTTTATAATGCAAATGAACTATTGTTGAGAGTTTCTATAATGCTGATGTTTTGAGTGTTAGTCCTTTGTAAGAGCAAATAGAGCGAATTTACATAATCAAGTCAGTTGAGAAAAGTAAATCATCTTGAAATACCTCTTGCAGATGCAGCACGACAGTTTCTTTAGAAACATACTCCTTTTCTTCATTTATTGATTTCTTTTGAGCTCTATTTCAAATTTTCCACCTGATTATACAAACTTTCTATGGCGTTATTACATATACAATATTTTAGGGTGCATGGACAGAATGAGGAGAATCAGGTTGGGAAAAAATGGTCTTAAAACAACATAAAGCAGTTTCCCACCTATTTTTTATATGAATAGCAATAGTCTCATAAATTTAAGAGAAAAAAAGCAGGCACTTTAATCAACCTTTGAAAGATCACCAAGATCATTCCATGCTGTCCACTTTGCTTTGCCAACAAAATCAAATGCTCCTGGTTTGGGAGAGTTGCATTTTCCAATACTGCCCTGGAAAGAAAAAGAAAAATTTTGCATGAAATCTGAAAATACTTGAACTATGTATATATAAACATAACTAAAACATAGGCATGCGTGGCATGCACAAGTTTTTTTTTTGGCTGGGTGGGTTGAGATGGGACAATTTGTACACTTAATGTTTCCTTTTTTTGTCACCAAAAAGAGCATAACTTTCAAAAAACAAAAATATCACAGAAAGACAGGAAAAAAATGTAATTTATCTGAACTCACACAGATATTAAGTGATCTACTGTCTCTATTATCTAAATACTTCTAAGTTAAAATGAAATGCAATGTTGCCATGCTTACCATTGTCTCCTTTGCACCTGTTGTTTGGTCTCCTCACACAACACCCTCTATTTCTCATTTGAGAGAGAGCGCATTGCGTGACAAGACCAAATAACTGTTGCCAAAGAGACTATTCTTACTACCATTCCTCCAACAGAGAGAAAATCAAAATTATTAGTTAGTTAGTTACCTCAAAAATATAATTCTGCATAATTTTACTGTGAAAAGCAAACTGAAACTCTATTGTACCTCTAATAGACCCTAACTAAAGATATACTGTGATCTCAAATAAGTTAAGATACATTGAACAAGAGAAAAGGATAATATTTCAAAGAGGGCTCCTTAATTGGTGGTTGGCAATCTGGACTTTGCCCTCCTCTGTCTGTGAAATGCGTGATAAAATGCAGGCTGTTTTACAAGGAATTAACACACAATTGGCCTAAGTCCAAGGGAGCTTAAAGTGACTTTAATTGATAGAAAAGGTTAAATCAGGAGAATTGTGTGGAAAACCCAATATCAGTAGTATTAAGTTCCATGTGAATTTTTTTCAGTGGAGTTGGACAACGCAGTTGGAATATGTAAAGAAATGCAGGAAAATAACATGTAATAGGGTGAAGTCCAATGTGGCAAAGTGGAATTTGATTGGTGGAATACAATTCAAGCACATTAAAAATTGCCCATTGTTCATGTAGTGCAATGATTAGGTATGTTCTAATTGGACTTTGGACTTTGTTATCATGATACATGATGGAATGTAAGTTGTTTGGCGTGTGAGTTGTACCAAAAGTAAATAAGCCCTTTAGATGCTACATCAAATCATTACAGTACATGTATACAAGGAAAAAAAGGACTGGGATGATAACCCACTCTGACAGATAACACACTTACTGACTGAGTGGGAAGACCAGATGGGAAAATATTTGGCATGAGGTCATGAAGTAGGGAGTGTAGCAAGGTCTGTGCACCATGACTGAGAGCCAAATATTTTCCTATCCAGTCCGAACAAACTCAGTCAATGAGCAGTTTATCATATGATCACAAAATGTTGAAAATTTGGCAAATTTTGTTATAACCTGTAGAATAGGCAATGGAAAGCGCTCATGGGCAGCCACAGGCAGGATGAGAGTGAATATTGAGAGATGAATTAACAATGAATTTTGTAGTAATGAACACTACTTGAGCAGTATTGAACATTAAGGGTTTATTTTCAGGCTTTAATTTCACCACAGAGCTTTAGTAACATTCATCTTCCTGAAGAATCCTCTCATCTTCATTACTCATAATTTTAGCTTTGTGAATAAACTCTCTGCTTAAAAATATAGATATTGTAAGGAGAAGTTCCTTTTTGGTCACTCCTGAGATCAACAGGGCCACTATCATTACCTTGTAGAAAGGTAACAGGATACAAAAAACTCCCCAGGATGAGGTTAAAAACTTCTTCAATTTGACTACACGTCTCTAATTTTTTCAAACAATTCAGAGGAATTAAAAGTCTAGCATAGAAATCTAACTCGATTAAGTTGTGTAGTCAGTAGAGCAATTTACCTGTTTGAACAAGGCATACAACTTCAGTTTGTGATCATTCCCTGGATCTTGTTTTAGAGTCTTTGTCCTTTCACTTGCAGACTTAAATTCTTCCTCCAGATTTCCTAAACTCATAGTTCCTGTATGGATGGGTCTTAAAGCTGACAAACGGAAGAAAGACGGGCGAAACGCTAACTTTTGCAGTCCAAACAAGCTGCGCGCCATCTTAGAGTGGCCAGACTTACATGATAACGGTGCTCTAAAACGAGCAGCCGCTGAAAGCATTCGAGCAAAACATTGCTCTATTCGCGTTGTTGATACTACTTGCCAAAGTTTTATGCTGTTATAATGATGCTTTATCGCAATTGGAACTGTTCTGAACACTCTTTTAAGCGTATGATGCTGGAAGGTTAGCAAAAGATATCTAAAGTTATTTGTAAAAATGATGCGATTTCACGACAGACATGGAACTCATGTTCAGTTGTCACCGTCGAAGACATCCGCCACCAGAGTCAAGAGCTTCGCGAACGCGGTTGTATTTAGTCATCGCCCCTTAGCATTTGGTGAAACGTTCCTTTTTGAGATAGAAGAACAGGAAAAGGACTGGTCAGGTCATGTCCGCTGTGGGATCACAACTCACAATCCATCTTCAATTCAAAGTGTTCCACCGTATCTTCTTCCTGACATGGCCCAAATGGGGCGTACTTGGGTGTTTGCAATCAAATCGACGATGCAAAAACCTTTGGGTGATGAACAGCTGAAAGATTACGGTGGCCACAATTTTCAACGCCAAGAGGCAGGAGATAAAGACGATAACCCGGTGTTTTGTGGTAAAAAAGCGAGAGAAGGGAAATTAAAACCAACAGATGTTGGCTCGCGAATTGGAGTGAAAGTCAGTCCGACCGGGGAACTGTACTTCTTTGTAAATGGTATAAAATTTGGCCCCTGTGCCCTTGATGTACCTGTTGACAGGGATCTTTATGTGGCTGTCGACGTGTACGGAACCACAAAACGAGTTCAAATCATTCAATGTGGAGGTTAGTATGATATAAAAATAACTTTGCAAGGGTAGAGGGAAAAGTGATCTCTACTTCCCCCAGGGATACTTTGTGTATGAGGGGAGGAGGCAGTAAGGAGATGAGAATTTTTCTCCAGCTCTCTCCATGTGGCTCTAGTTGTTTCAAGGTTGATTGCAATCCTCTTTAATTTATCATATATGTGTATTTGAACTTAATATGTAATAAAACAAGAGTTCATGTCATAGAGTGAATTAAGCTCCAGCTGCTAGGCAAGGGTTAAAATGACTCTGATAAGGGCCCAAAACACAATCATACCCACAAACATAAACTGTATTACTCTTATTATTACTTTGGAGAGCACTGAGAAAAAAGAGAAGTGGAAAAAGTGACAACAAAACAGTCTGATCAGTCACATGATTGTGGTGGGGGGGGGGGGTACGGTGGGCTGAAATACACTTAAGCCCACAAATACCTCCAGTTAAGCCTGAGAATGTGCCATAATGCCTGACAAAGTGATAATAATTGAGAGCCTGACACATCTGACAAGTGTCAAGGTAAGTTGCCTTGCTTTACGTGACATGAAGAAAATTCAAGTAAAAACTTTGGTCTTGTGATAGAATATTGTCCATGCAACAGGTTGCATAGATTCAACTGGTATGAACAAATTTTACTTGGGGAATGAGAGATTATTCTTAGTTTTATTGGAGTGGTTACACTTTAAATAATGTTTAACTACAGGTGAAATAAAATACAATAGGCCATTGGGACTCTGTGGAGGGTGACTATGACAGCTTGACAGAGGTTGAAATTACAGTAGTAAAGGGGAAAAACAGGTTTGACTGTAGTGACAGTGGGGAAGTTGTTTAAGAGCTATGGATGTGAGCTAACATACTTTTTTCACTTTAGTGCCACCACTTCTTGATTTGTGCTGTGAAAACATCAGGAAATGTGTAACAAAACAGGAAGATTTGGAATCACTCCCCATTACTGCGTCACTGAAGAAGTACATTGCAACATTTTAACAAGAAATTGTTGTCACAGAGAAAGAAAATATCTCCAGTGTTCTTAAGGGTTAAAACATTAGTAGCATATGTAAATTAAATCAAATACAACTATGATAGCATTTATCCTGTAGGGTCCCACTCAATTTACAGCCTTCCAAAAATATAATTTAACCCTTTAACTCCCAGATAAAATTTATAATTCTCCTTATTGTCAGCCAGATAATTCTTATAATGTTAGTTAGAGAATTTAGTATTGGATCAACTAATTATCCCCAAATTGGTATCTTTCTTTATTCTCAGCTCTTTTGTAGTTGATATTATATTTATATTGTACGGAGAAATGCTTTCTTGGTCATTCATGGGAGTTAAGGGTTAATTTAAAATTAGTCTCATCGTTACTGTACAGATATGAAACAGAAATTTTATAATTTATCCTGGAAAGTATCAGTATTAATTTTTGCCAAGTAGAAGTCAAGCCTTTACATTGGCTGTGTCAGCTTAGAGATTTTTAGATTTATTTTTACAAAGAAAATTTTCTGTGGCATACATTGGGAAAAAAACCTTGAGGGTCTTGTAAACTTGATTCAAGCCTTTATGGGTCAAATGATTTTTTTATGAAACAAGGTGACTGCAAATTTTATTTTTTCGTGATTTGTAATCTTGTTGAAGAAGTCCTCTGTGATTTTGAATCCATGTGATACAGGAATTACCTAGTTTTACAAGTCCTTTTCAAGGGATTCATTTTGGTTTGTGTGTGTGTGACTTTCTGCATAATGTAAAGAGATACGAACATGACTTTACCAGTAAACCCATTGGGACCAAACTTTAGAGTGTCCTCTGGATGTTGAAAATGTGAACCTATTACTCTTGAATTTGTTTCTTTCCTGTCTAAAAATGGTGGTTGTTTTTTCAATAAAGGTGAAATAATTTCTGTTGTTGGTACTAATGACATGAAAAGCCTTGATGTTTTTATGTGAGGTCTGACTCAATTTAGCTGCATCCATAGTCTGATGCAGTTAGCCTACTTATAAACAGCTACTCAGACTTGTTAAGTATATATCAATTCAGTGTTTATTTACCAAGATAGGTGTGTTCCTCAAAGGAAAATAAAAGAAAGCTCAGATACTAGGTATCCTTAAAACACTGCAGCTTACATAACTCTGAATAAACTCTTTTCCTTGATAGTAAAAAGGACTTCAACAATAATTAATGGCAATCTGTACTGCAAACAGGTGTACTGCATAGATACACTGATTAGGAGAACATGATTAGCCAACCAGAGTCAATTACTTCTATTTTATTTTAGCCAACTAAGTGTTTCCCTAAATAGCAGATATTGCATATCACCATGCATTTCAAAATGTAAAATTTATGAACAGTAACATGTGTATAGAACAACTACTTGAAGATTAGCATAATACCAACAAAAAAAATCATAGATGATGGTGATTAAAAGTTTTTTGTTGTTCTGACTCATCCATAAATGTAGAGTTGGACTTGAGTTTAAACAAAAAAAATCTTATGTCCATTCCCAGGAGGGGAACCAGGATTTTTCATAGCAGGAGGTGCAATACCAAGTACAGATTTTAAAAGTGAACAACAAAAAAGAGGCTTATGACTAGGCAATACTGTAATGTAAACTGCTGAGAATACATAGCAAATGATACCGCAGAATTACAGAATTTTTATAATTGTGAAGTTAAATTAGAAAGCTGCAGGTCATCTATATCCTAAGATCTATCCATATCAAGAGGCATCTGCTTAAAAAAATAACTTAATCAGGGTCCAGTTGTATACAGGAAGTAATCAATGGATAAATCACTATCCAGTAAATAATTATTAAGAAAATGTACTGTGCCATCCACTAGATAGGGATTTATCCAGCATACCCTTTAAACAACCGAACCAGACCTGTTCTCTAATTCTTTATGAAAAAAACAAAAACAAAACAAATGTTTTTATTTTTTTATCAAGACATCTGATTAGCACATATCTCAGCTGATTCTTTGTTACTTTTATTAACTGCTGGAGGTGTTGATCAAAATGTCTTCAGATAGCTAGAAAAAGTGTCCCTGGAGGACAAAGAATGTTGTGTTATCATGTGTACCAGGAAGTCTGTGATTTGAATGCAGCCGGACTTGTCTTTGGATCCTGCCCATTCATGATTGAACCACTCATACTGGGGCCACTTATGGGACCTGAGGTACCATCTCCACGTAAAACTGTTATACACTTCCAGTTGTTAAGATAGTTGGCTGATAGGAAAAAAGATTGTATGAGAATTAAGGTTGATCAACCTTGTACATAATGTGTGGCACTGCTAAAGATTAGTGTTCAAGTGTTCCCTTTGTATCAGTATTCATTTAGTCAAACTACAAAGTTTGCCTCAGTAGAAAGCATCCCAAGAATCAACATTAAAATTGTTTTAATCACATTCCCTTTATTTAAATTCTCATTAAAACAAAGAATGACTTAAGTAATCAAAAACTCCTTGTTCATTACATTACCTTTCCATAAACGTACACAGCCATCATCTCCAGAGGAAGCCAATATTGTGCCTGTTATATTCCACTCAACTCTCCAAACCTACAGCAAATTTGATAGGTTATTTGATTTTTAGCTATATGTTAACATGCAAAACGTAACTGAACACAAAAGTTCTATTTACTGATTTAATGTATTTGAAGTCTTACCTGAGAGTCATGATCATTAAACTGTGCTGCCAGACTGATATCAAGTTTGGCCAAACTTGCTCCAGCTCCTGTTCCTTGCTCTCTATTGGTTTGCAGAATGAAAACAAAGTATTCTACTGACAAGAGTTGAATCACCAGGGAGAGTACAATGAACAGATGAGCTCTTAAGAATCTCTACAATTTTTATACTGGTGATCTCACCTGTAAGGTTTGAGCATCATAATACGAACATCCTTTGAAGCAATGGCTAAAAGATGATATGACCTACAAAATAACAACACCAAAAAAAACAAAAAAACAAAAAAAACAATGGGCATTGTTAAGATCTTTTATTTATGTATCAAACTGACAACATTGACAATAAGGCTGTCGTGCAAGAAAATGATCAATGGGACTGTAAAGTATGCAGTTTTCTGAGTGAAAATCTTAGAAACACATAGCTGAAACAAAGTCAACAACAGGATTTCTAAAACAGCAAAGAAGTACTGGAAATGTATTTTGCATTTAAACAACACCTAACCCAAATAAGTAATCCAACAAATTAACTTTTTGCACAACAACACTACAGCATACTGTTTATTCCTGTGTTTTCACTAAACTAAGACGTTTTTGTCTAAGGAGGGAGGAGGATGGTCTTACCGAGGAAAAGTTGAAAATTGAAGCATTAGATAGGGAGCTTGTTGGAGCATTTACAATCTGAGAAAAAAAAGATGATTTACCTTCCTAAATTTGGAGCAAAGGCCACATCATGAACAGCATCTGTTATTGCCATTAGTGTTTCTAATCTGTGCCACTTTCTGTAGGTTTGGATTCACAAAAAACATTCAGTTTCACACTAGCAATTTAATAAATTCAAAAGTAAAAATATTTGGTTAAGGTTTAAAATAATTGTTATTATCACTTTCCCATGCATTGTAGTGCATTTTGTGGGCTACAATAGAGATTTGAGATTTGCCAGACTGATAAGCTATCATTTTTTTTTTGTTTGTTTTTTTTAATAGTAAAAGAGTTCATGTTCTTGAGCATAAATATGTTTTGGGCCCTTCTCAAAGTCACCCTAACTCTCACTGCTAAAATGATTCTGAGTTGGGCTCAAATCATATTTAAGCCCTCCTACATAACATAACTACTTTTAACAGCAATCATTTACTGAAACAAAAAGAAATAACTGTACTCTAAATAACACAATGAAAACTAGTTTCCAGGTGGAAAGGTGTTGTCAGAAGAAAGCTGAAGTCACAGCCCTTATTCTGTGAAGCTGGCAAATATGGTTATGACTCTGACTAGTAGGGATAAAATTACAGACACACCTGTTTGCTTCATTGTGTTCATGTATTTGAACTTTTCCTCCAGCACTGGTGTTAGGATCATTACTACCCACTGCTAACATTGGTGGATGCACTCTAAACAAGTTACAGTCATTGTCTTATGAGTAGAAGAATGCAAGAGTAAAGGAAGCTGCACTGTACATCATTGTTAATCAGCTTTCAATACACAGATGGTTTTTCTGAGACATTTTGCTCTAATCATTGTAAAATTCCTTATCACACATTTTAATTCTTTGACTCTTATCACTGACTTCCAGCTAGAATAAAAATTATGACTTTTTTCATACAGAGTGACACATAACACCTGGAGAAGCTGCTTAATCCCCAGTAATACAAATGTGTGAAGACCTGACTTCTACTATGATCAAGTAAATACTATTTGGACCATGAGGGTTCTCCCAGTGGAGAGAATTTTTTCTTTAAGAACTTTTTTTTTGCAATTTCAGTCACAGGCGGCCCAAGCTCCAGCTGTGAGATGATCATCTTGCGCAATAACAGTCATGGCAGAATTATAAGAGTTTGTATGGGAATATTTACGATCCCTCTAAGGTATAAAATAATATGTCAAATTCTCAAAAAAAATACCTCACCTTACTTTCACAACGTATTGCTTGTTATATGACCGCTTACTTTGATGAAAAGAACGCATTTTAGCGAGTTGTCCATTTCGAGGTTTTCAACGTTCATAAGAAAAGCCCAAGGCTGAACACTCCATTTCTGAACGGCTTTTCTTATGTATGTTGAAAACCTCGAAATAAACAACTCGCTTAAATGGGCTCTTTTCATCAAAGTAAGCGGTCAGATAACAAGCGACACACTGTGGAAGTAAGGTGAGGTTTTTTTTTTTGAGAATTTGACGTATTTTTTATTCCTTAGAGCGGTCGTAAGTATGCCCATACAAACTCTTATAATTCCGTCATGACTGTTATTGCGCAAGATGATCATCTCACAGCTGGAGCTTGGGCCACCTGTGATTTCAGTCAGCATTGCTGGGTTATGCTCTAGCACAATTGAAATACCATAAAAGACTATCTCAATCTTTTGTGAATTTGACTAAATTTTCACTCCAGATTTAAGAAACAAGTCCAAGCCTCAAGGCACAAAGTGATTTTGATAAGAACACAGCTTTGATTATAATTCATTCCTTGTATATAGAATAAGAGAGATGGTAGGTTTTGTGCTTAGTGAAAAAATAGAGAAAGATGTTTTTCATCTTATCACAAGGGTGGGACAAAGTAAAAACTGTGAGTTCCCATGAGGAATTGAACCTCAGACCTTCGGATTGCGCAGTCTGATGCTCTACCACTGAGCCACGGAAACTGTATGGTTAGCAAGGCCTAATATGTAGATTTAGCCAACCCTCAAAGCGGAGCTCGCATTTTTTTTTTCTGCTTGTCCCAAGGGCACAACACCTTGCCCCAGCCAGGACTAGAACCCGGATTGTCCAACTCAGAGCCCAGTGCACTGACCACTGGACAAAGCTGTAGCATTGGCGTGCCTGCAGTACAGTTGATCACGCATGTTAAAAGTAGCACCTTGTACTATTGGTTGTACAGTCACAAGTCCAAATTTTTTCAGCTTGATGGGTTACTACTACCATTTTGTATAATTAAGGGGCTACGCTCTGCGAGCTCTGCTATATTGAAGTTCATGTGACATAAAACATCTTTCTCTATTTCTTTACAGAGACCAAAACTTAGCTATTCTATTTCCAAACATGACACTATTGACATTGCTGATCCCAGCAATATTCAGGACCCATGTCATAAGAACTGTGTTGTAGGCCTTGCCCACTATGGTGGCTCAGTGGTAAAGCATTAGAGTGTGGAATCCGAAGGTCTGAGGTTCGATTCCTCATGGGGACTAAGAATTTTTACTTTGTCCCAGGCTCATGACAAGATGAAATTAAAGATAAATTTCTTTAATTCATTCCTTATACCTTGATAAGTTCCATGACACACAGCTACAACTCAACTTGTGGTGGATCTCATTCTACAGGAAAATGTGGAGTTACAGTTAATTCAAGCATCATTTTGTTATTCAGATTAGGGTACACAGATAAATAGAACCACTGCTAACTCCAACGAGATCCGATTTGACCCCATTTTTCCAGTCATTTACCATCAGAGACAAGGAAAAGTCCATAAAAATGCAAAAAAAGAATGAAGCAAATATGAGCTATCTTGACTGAACAAGCTTGTTCAGTAAAGCATTTATTACACAGCAAAAATATTTTGCCCTATTATGAATCAAAATGACTTAGTTATTTCAAGAGAAGGGAAAGAAAGCCAACTGTTTTTGTAGCGAAATAAACCTTTGTTTCTCCATTTGACTGTCTTCTGCCATCTTTCGGACTCCAATGCCAAGATTGCCCAAAAATTACAAAGTTTGTAAATCTGCCCTAAGTAATTTTCTTTCTTGTGCAGGATCAAAGTGGGCAATCCTGAGCTGGCAAGATGGGGCCATCTTGCCTTCTCAGTTAGCCAATCAAAACAAAGGTTTTGCTTCATATTGCCTAGGGAGGCTGCCATCAATGTAATTACTAAGTGGTCCAAGATTCTATCTGTTTAACTGATTTTTTTTTTGCAATAAAACCCACTTTCTGGTTGCTAAAACTATCAGCTAATGATAACATTTAAGTTAACATGTAAAGAAAAGCTAAACAATTCAAGATACCACCAACCTGTAGTTGCCACTGGCCTAAATTCATTATATCAGGAGCTTCGTAAATTCTAACAGTACCATCCTTAGAGCATGTGGCCTGAACAAAACAAATTAACAATAACTGATCCCTTTTGTGCAATTACATATTTTTTACTTAAAGGTTAGGTCAAGGAGATTCAACATTAGTAAGCTTCACTCACTTACACCAAAAGATAAATATTGTTAAGCGACCTTTGAGGCATGAAATTTTGCATTGGAAAAAACACACAACAGTTACTTTGTCTGTCGCAAATTTTCTAAATCACACCAAACATTTTAAGTCACGTAACATTTGAAACTGACTTTTCACTTGTTTTCTGGTGTCAGAACCTACCAGCTGTAGTCCCAAATGCTTTGGAGCAAACTTGACATCTGTTACTGATGTTCTACTATCAACAAGGGAGCTCCTTTTCACCTGAAAAAAGGACAGTATGTTACATTTTGGTGATAATGCTAAGTCTGTAGAATTAGGTTCTTCAAGTGCCCATGAAGTGTCAATATAATATTATGTTCTCGATATTCACTTTTCTCACCAAAACAGAAAAGATCCAATCTGTGAAGAAGTTAATCCCATAAATTTTCCATGCTACATTACAAAAGTCATAAATAAAAATGCTACCACTGAACCTTTAACACCCTAACATCAGTTAAGGTGTTCTCCTTATTGTTTTTTAAACATTCCCTAAGGTGCTAACAATGGAAATTTTTGTAAAAATCAATAACTTCTTTGGCGGCTGATCATTTTCTTTATTCTCATGACTTTACTGCATGATTCAGGGGTGATATTGTAACAAGAAATTAAATGCTAGTCACTCTTAGGGGTTACAGGGTTAACTGATCCTATTTCTGCGAATAAGTGCAATGATTGAATAGGCACCTCCCCTCTGGGCTGTAATATCAAAAAAGTGCCCCTCTCAAATAGGCATCCACCCCCTTCTCCCTCACTTTCTTTAATTGAAGAGATACAAGAAAAACCTTTTTCTATTAATACTTTACTAATTACTTTTTAAGCTTCAACTACAACAGAATCAGTACAGGTCAATAGTTTCTTAATAAGCACTCTGCTTGATTAAGCCCCCACCTCCCAATAACCACCTCTCCTTTTGGTCAAAATTCTAAATAAGTGCCTACACTCTTATTTGAGTAACAAAGTAAATTCTTTTAACAGTTCTTACCCAATGACTTTGACCTTGTGAAGTGCCATTACCAGACCCTACAACTGAATTCAAAGTTGATGTTTCAGAATTTCAGTACATGATTTAATCTAATATAAAATTGATGCTTTTCAAGTTGATCAGTCAATGCAACAACAATTGATGTAATTTTTTAAATCATATATCAGGGTGATGAATATGCAAGTTCGTCGCTATAGTGTAGGGCATTCTCAATCACCCAAATATAATTACATTCCAACTTCTTACTGTTGTTACACCAGATTGCAAACACTTTATATTAATTAACTTTTATTAGTTACCAACAGAAGTAAGAGTGTCACAAGAGTGCATGGAATGTTATCACTCCAGCCTTGTAACTGATTTCTATCCACTAATTTTTGAAAAGGCTGAAGTTTTCCTGTGTTTAAAGTGAGAGAAAGATATAGGCTAACAGCATGGTATCAAAACTGAGATCCAGTTTTCCAAAGAGGAGAAGTTAACATGGCTGTCGACGGTTCCCAGCAAAACAGTATAGATAAAACAATGCCAATAAAATAAAATTATATTATGTAACATAACAATGATTTTAATTCATCTGCACTGTTTTTTTATTTTAGCACTGTTGATAGGGATGTATATTTTCATTAAGCTTACATTGATTGAAAATATTTGAAGTTTGGCCTTGCTCATCACACAGCCCATTGAGGTCTCTCCTAATAATTGATTTACCTTAAAATGTTCTCACGAGCAATTAAGTCACTGATGTTTTCCTGAGTTGCAAAATTAATGTCCCATACATGTATAGTTGTATATTGATTTGCATTTTCCTGTCTTTTATTTGCTCCTTGCATCACACTGAATGTTTGAAAAAACTTTCAAACCTTTAACTCTCAATATTTCAGTCATAATTCTCAAATTATATGACATCATAATACAGGTAACAAATATAATTCGTTTTACCTTGTTCTTCCCATACTGCAGCAGTCCTGTCAAAGGAACATGATGCCAGCACCTGGCCAAATTCTGGATGTGCCCAAGTTACTTTCCATACTGAGCCAGAGTGGGTCTGTGAAATGAAAACTTTTAATAACTTTCCGTGAAGACAGGGAAGGTGGAAGGAAAATCTGACAGGAGTAAGAGGCTGAAAAACAGGTCTAAGGTGTTCATGTAAGCTATGGACAAAGTTGAGTCAGAGGAAGAAAGATGGTAAGTTTTGTTCTTTGCTTGGTCAAAAAATATAGAGATATAATTTTTTAGGTCTCATCACAAAAGTTAAACAAAAGAAAACTCTAATGTGGTATCAAAACTCAGATCTCATGGATCAGATGCTCTATTACTAAGCTGCACTACACAGAACTTCATGCTGTGATCAGCAATGATGCAAGCATCTTGGGAGTTGATAGAATATCTTTTTCTGATATAGTTCTCTGTTCCTTGGGGATAGGACATGGAAGCTTTCAATCCCTGGGCCTCAAGCTTGATTGCTTATAGGTACTCAGAAAAAAAACCAAATACCTTGTTGCATCAAGAAGGTATTGTATTATTTTAGAATATATTGTTCTGTACCTTCCAACTTGCTGTACAATGCCACTGACCATCCTCTCCAAGATCCCAAACCTGTTTAAGGTGATATTAGTAATATTACTGGTATATCATATATCACATGATAAACATCACAAATGGTCAACTCAACCCTTGCTCACCAGTATAAAGAAGACACACAAGAAAGGGCTTATAGTTTATTGCCCTTATTTGACAAGGCTTCAAAGTCTAACTATTTGAAGATGTCATAATAAAGGGTGCAGTTATTTTACATTGGTCTGGGCTTGAACCCTTCACCTCTTACACAGCAGTCCCGCACTCTGCAACCTGAGCTAACCAGGCAACAGTGAAGTTTAAAGATCTCACACTAGAGTAAATGTCAATGAATAAAGGAGATAGGTTTCTAAAGAAATTGTAGTACTGTATTGGTGAGAGAGTATAACAGGGTAATCAAGTATTATCAACTGAGTTGACAACGTAAATTGGCCACTGTAAAGAGTTTTAAAGCTGACATTTTATGTGTTAGCCCTTCCTTAGAGCAAATGGAGGAATTGTGGGTTGTGTGTGTGTTTATAGGCAGAAAATGGAACTAAGCTATTGGTATAAATATGGTGACAGGAAAACAAGAATAAAATAGTTGCTCAAAACGTCAACTTTAAACTCTTTACCGTGGCCAATTTATGTTATCAACTCAGTTAATAATACTTAATTACCCTGTTAAAACCTCAATGAGTCTGGCCAAGACTTGAACCTTGACCTTGTGATCTCAAGTTCAATTATTGAAGTTCAATACCAGTCTCCAAAACTAATCAGTCCATTTTTAAAATAGTCTATATATTTGTACCCAACTAAACAGAGAATTCACAACATAAAGCAACAACCTTTGTAAATGAGCAATTTACTGCATTGTATTATTTAATAAACATGAATCCACGTCTATGATTTCCTCATTAATCTCAAGTTTATGTAAATTTAGGTCGATTAAGACTTGCATAATGCAAAAATCCTATGGTCAAGGCAAACTTAAAGAAGTAAAAGTTGTTTTTAATGGTAAATTATTAGATTCTGACCTTAACACTTTGATCACTGGAACAAGTAGCCATTCTTCTTCCGTGGTAATCGTACGAAACATCGTGAATCAAATCTTTGTGTTCTGCGGGAATTTCACGAGCTACAAACATGATTTTGGCGCGCCACAGACAACCAGCTCCTCTTTCTTTGTTTTTCAACTCCTTCCTGTGTCATACGAAACTCTCAAAACACTCGATGGTGGATAAACGAACGGGGTAGTAAGAAAGAGAGGCGTCTACAATGGATAGTTGGAAAATTCAAGGAAATCTTTCAACTTCTTATCAGCCACGACCAGGAACATACTTCATGATAAAATACAATGTAGCTTCCCGCTGACTTCTTTCAAGTAGAAACTATACGGTGTCATATATGACCAGGCAACCACCGTATAGTCATGTGACGAAGCCCTGATCGCCATCTTGACTTTTAGAACGTAATATTTCAAACCTTGAGGAGACGGTGCAATCAATCTGCATCGGCACTTCGTCATCGTCTCTAGTACTCGAAACACTGCATTTCAGGTCTCAAAGAAACTCTATTGCTGTTTAGCTAGGTATTTTCTCGAGAAAATGGCGGATTTAGATGAAAGTGCGCAAGATAGCTTGCTTGACGCAGCTCTTCATACATCAAAAGACGACGATGCTGTTTTAGGAGATATTTCTGGAGTGGATCCTACAGTAGACGACTCATTGGAAGATCCGGTAACCTTGACGTTTGCATAGCATGGTGTTGCTTACGATATCTTCTATTCAATGAGCCTAAAGGGTCGCCGCCATTTTTTGGTTATAACTTCTGAGCGTTGTTTTCTTTGTTACTTGTGAGTCGACAGTGTCCATCGGTAACAAACTGAGCTATGTAATTTTATTGTCTATTCAAGTTTTAGAGAAACTTACCCACTTAGCCCAAGAAGAGCTCTAAATTACCTTTAAGACGAATGTATTTGTTACTTCAATTTGTAGTTTTTTAGTGTGCACTTGACCTGAGGTCCAACCTCACGCGTTAACAATCTCTTGTGTTTGCTGCAAATATAGCTTTAAGAATTTCCTAGGACCACATCAGTTTGAAGAGAGGAAAAGGAAATAGTTTTCAGAGAGCAAATCTCAAGGAAAACTGTAAGCTTTGATTTTAGGAACATTTAGGGAATATCATTCAGGGAGTATTTTTGTTTGGAAAAGATTTAGCTTGGGCATATTCAGTCTTGTGAAGCGTTTACACCAATCACCCTCAAGCAAAAATATTTAATGGACTAATGAAACTAACATCTCTCTTTGTAAGCTTTGTTAACTGTTTTAGAATATATACTGGGTAGTTTTAGTTCCTCGAGTTATTTTACAAATTATCTGTGGTGGTACATTGAAGGAACTTGAAGCCATTAAAGCAAGAGTTAAAGAAATGGAAGAAGAAGCAGAAAAGTTAAAAGAGATGCAGAAACAAGTTGAAGAATCCATAATGAGTCCCACAGTTGGACAATCAACATGTAAGATTCAGTTAGATTTTGGTTTCCCTCCTCCCTCCCCCCTACACCAACTTTCTTAAAACAGGTATGAGTGGGTATGAATGTTTAATTGGAAGAACTTTTAAGGTTATTCATAGTGTTCTTGAAGATTGTTATCAAGTAAGAGTTCTCTGCTACAATGAGCGGAACCTTTTAAGTCCAATTAGAATTGGAAAGATGGTTAATTTTGAGCTGATATTTCTGTAACTCAGTGTTATGGGTCCTACTCAGCTGCATTCTTATTGCATTTTCCCTATCTGCTTATTATGTCCTCTTTCCCTCTTTAATTAATGGTTGCCTCTCTTTTTGAAGTCCCAAAAACAATTGAAGAAAAAGGTGAAATTGATGCAAGATCAGTTTATGTGGGGAATGTAAGTAAAATTATAATAACGTAGAAATTCGAAAGAATTTTTTAACTGTGTATTAGCCCCAGCAGAAACCTTATATGGCCTAAATTTAATTCAATTTTTTTTTTAGTCACCAATATGTAACAAAACATCTTTTACCATCAGTTATTGCCTTGTAAGTTTACTGAAACTAGCACTGAAGTGTGAGGAGTTTACTAAGACATTCAGATTTGCTTGTGTTTGTTACCCTTCATCCATGCACCAGTTCTATACCACAACAAATTTAAATGTTCTCACATCAACTTCTTTTATGCTTTTTTAGGTTGATTATTCTGCAACAGCTGAGGAATTAGAGCAGCATTTTCATGGATGTGGCTCTGTTAACAGAGTCACGATTCTTTGTGACAAATTTACTGGACACCCTAAAGGGTTTGTGATGTCTTTGTGAAAGTGTGTTTTGAACTTTGTGGTCAAATATTGTTAAGCTTGTTAATAAGACTGATGTACATAGGTGTAAGAGATTACCTTGCATTTGGAAGCATTACATAAGTATTAATACAACTCTCTGGGGAGGGAAGTCTGTTAAAGGTAACCACCCCTCCTGCAAGCAATTTTGCTAGTTTCTTAACTTTTCACATTCGTAGTTTTTGTGTAGAGCAGAACAGAGAGTAAGGTTTTTTGCTCAAGAAGACAGCTTAACAATAGGGCCAGGGTTTGAGCTCAAGTTTCGGCCAGTGTTCTAACCAAAGGATCTCTGAGTACTAACAGTTGTATAACTTGCCGCTAGGTTTGCATATATTGAATTTGCTGACAAGGAAAGTGTTGAAAATGCAGTAACCATGGATGACTCCTTGTTCAAAGGAAGACAGATCAAGGTACATTTTCCAGATACCACCAGATTTATAAGTACACCCTTGCTTAGCTGGATAGTTTGATTTTGATGAAGTGTTAATTTGTTAAAAATTCTTGTCATTTTGTTGTCCAAGGTAAATCCTAAAAGAACAAATCGCCCTGGTATCAGCACAACAGACAGAGGATCATCAAGGGGAAGGGGAAGAGGGCGTGGCTTCAGAGGAGGACTGTACAACCCTTATGCAAATTTCATGCCCAGACCAAGGGGTAGAGCTATGTTTAGGTCAGTGATGTTTTTACTTTGGTGCTGGTGCAACCCATTTAATTCCAATAGTGATCAGTGTGAAAGAACTGGCAATGACAGGGATTACTGCTTAGAAATAACACCAAGTTCTAAGAAACCCTTGTAAATAGAAGAGTATAGTATTTAGTGAATGCATGGTGATAAGTGAGACTGTGTCATTGTAAGTTTAAAGCCATCTTAGAGTATTTAAATGCTGGCTTTATTTAAACCTTGGTGTGATTGTCTTGCCTAAGTAGGAACTTCATTTGGACAGGTATATCACATATAGCTTAAAGCTAGTTTATGAAAATATTCAGAGACAATTGTTTTTTTTTTCCTTTTATAGGGGCCGTGGAAGGGCATACTGGTATTCTCCGTATTAACAACTGTCCAAAGACAACACTCATTCCCACATTATATTTTAAGTGTCTGTTTTTATATGCTTTGAATTGCTCTGTTTTTGCATATTTTGACAAAGTTCAGGTATTTTTGTCTTCACAGGTTTCTTGGCAATTCTCAAGGGACCACTCTATTTGGTTAAAATGAGAGCCTTGCTCAGCCTTCTTACCTAATGGATATATTCCAGAGTAGGTATAGTGACTTGGAAAGCTCTTTCAATTAAGATAGACTGTGGTGTTAAAAAAAAAGTTGAAATATAGGAAAGGAAAAAAGTTTTTGAGAACATTAAAGAAAAAACAAAACTTTACTTGAGGTAGAAAAAAAAAGAAAATGAGCTGTTTAAGACTAAGAAAAGAAGAATCAAGGAAACAGTGAACAGCTGAGTAATTAGAGAGAGAGAGAGTGAAAAAAATACAGATAGACACTTTTTTATGTTGTTATGATTAGTAAATGTATTGGACCAGCATTCAGCCATACGACAAAAAAATAAAAAATAAAAATTTGTAAAAATGTACCTGCAGTGTCTGTTGGTGTTGTTGATTATGACATTTAATTCTGCCATGCCAGGGTGGGTTTTCAGTCCATCGCATATAATCTACTAACAATTGGTCAATTTTTTTCTGACCATTCTGTATTTATACTTTTGTTTAGAGAGAGGCATGGTCAGTCTAGAATAATGCTGCATGAACCCTTCAGATCCTAAGTGACCAGCTTGAAATTTTTCCTTACTGTTATACAGCTGAATGCTTCATTAAGATCATGAGGAAAAGATTTGATTGTTAAACAAATTCTCCTTGTAAGTACTAGTGGAAATTTATGCAGAAGATTATGGAGAAAGTGGATTCTGATGTTAGGGTGTAACAGGCTCACACTTCTAAAAACAAGTGTGGGGCACTGTTTTTTAAAGAAATTGCTTGCTTGATCCTTCCAGATTGTAGACATCTGTGTGCTTTGACCTACTCACAAGGGTTTCTACCTGTTTTCCTCATGCATTTTGCATTTAAAGCGACTGGAAAATGTCTTTGTTTTCTATAAAATACAATGTATTTTCATAGACCATTACTTAAGTTTGTGGTGGCCTCTCCACATGTTCAACTTTTGCTTAGCAGGCCTGTTTCTTTGAGTTTCTTCTGGTCTGTGTTACAAAATCTACATTACAATATAAATTTGAAAATCAACAAGATTGCATTTAGTGATGCCTGGTCAATGTGGCTGTCTGTGATATCCATCATGATTTTTCCAATGAGTCAATTTGTTCCCAATAGTACCATACTTTCCAATGCCATAACCTGCCTGAAAGCATTCACAAACAGCTACACAGCTAAAGTAATGTAATTGCCAAGTACTGCAACTGATTCTGTTGATTAATCTTCTTTCATCATTTTCACAATCGCCTCCTCAAAACGCCTGGAGATAAAGTGATAGGTTAAGGGATATGATTGAAGTAATCAACTGACAAAACTGCATGTACTTTGATAACCTCCAAATAAGTGTATAGAAGTGTAACCCTTGTTACAAAGTGTTGTGAGCTGTCTTCAGATTCCTTTTAAAACTTAAAAGTAAAATTCTCAAGTATGGCAGACTGAGTGTAAGATACATTTGAATATAGCTGCTTCTTTGAAGTTAAAGGCTGTGGCTCATTTAGGCTTACCTTGATGTGATATTTTCTCCTGGGTTATAAAAAGGATTGCAGAACATATCTGTATAAGCCACATGAAGTTTGCGAAACATCTGGCGAAAATAGTTATGAAAAAAGAAAAAAAATCAAGAGATTTACAAAGACTTAAGAAAAATAATGGAAGAGATTGCTTGATTCTTTCTGCCTCTTGATGCCATCATCAAGAGTGCAAGGTGTAACAATCGATATGGTTTCATGGAACCTTGAGAGCACATGTTCATTTCCCAAACAAATAAATAACTACAATTTACCACACTGAATGTTTGGGTTTTTACCAGTTCTTGGCTTAGGTACTGATGCAAAGCTTGATAATGCTTCAGTGTAATGAATGTGTGAACCAAACTACAAATGTGATCAAGAAGCTAGGTGTGATCTCAGGGATAAAGTAAAGATGCCTGGGGTTGGTTTCTCAAGCTTGTTAAGTTAATTTTTGTTTTGTTGTGTTTTGTTTAAGGTCAAGTAACAAAACATTTCTGAAATTCAAACTGATGTAAGGGGAAACATATAAGAATGAGTTGGTTTTTCAGCTAATTTAGACCTGCATTTATTATTCCTTAGAATTATATTTTAAAACATTTCTGCTGGTAGTTAAGTAATGAGGACTTTCAAGAAACAGGGCTTAGGTTAGAAAAATGGTGTGAAAAAAAAATCATACAATGCTGTAACATTTGTAAATTTAATAGTAAACCATGGTGAAAAATCTTAATAATTTAAGATATAACTGAACAAGCTTGTAAAATTAAAAAGTTAAAAATTGCTGTAAATTTATAAATTTACATTTATAAATTTAATAGTAAACTAAAGTAAGAATCAGATAGAAACTTGGTACAGAGTAAATAAGGAAATACACATATCAATTTGCAACAGGTATAACAGCTTACCGTTCTTATCTCATTGTCTCTTAATGCAGTGTTTGCTGACTCAACTACAATTACAAACTTGATTTTGGAGTTTGTAACATACCCATACCTGTAACCTTAGTCAAAGATTGTTCAGTAAAATATCTATGGAAGTAGCCACCTACATCCAGTAAACTGGAAATCTGCTACACAAGCTGGCACACTTTTTTAAAAACTTCATGCAGAGATCTACAACAAAAACTACAAAATGGTCAAACTCTGTAACAAATACAATTAGATAAATAAAAATGAGAAGCATGGCCAAGCTAAAACAAAATTGGAGCAGTAACATTGTGGCTAAACTGGGAAACATGTTCCAAAAGGGAAGTTTGTGTCCTGGAAGCAAAAATACTTTTGACCCAAGGCAATGGAATATTCTTGCTTCAAAGTAGCAAAATTTGTTTTTGGAATATATGTTTCCTACATGGCTATAATGAAAAAAAATTACCTTTTTCCACATTTCTACAACAGATCTGAACCATATACATGTGACAAAGTTTAAAAGGATACACTTTATAGTCTTCAGTGGGATATAATAAACCAAGGTAGAGTTCTCGAGGATCATTGGAACTTTTAGTCAGGGATGACACTAAGAATGCAATATATCAAATACATATCACCTTTGAGAAAGGTTTCTGAGGCTACCCAAGACTAGTCATGAATGATGAATGACCCAAATTTAGAAGGACATAGCAAGGAACTGAACAATGAAATAGACTTGTTAAAAAAATGAGCTTAAAACACAATAACAAGCAAAACATAATCTGAAACTTGCGGTAGGACTTGACGGTGTAGAATAATTATGGGCAAGAAAATAACCTATTTCCATGAAAGAGGTCACACAATTTCCAAGAATTTTTGAAATACTGGTATTAAGTGCTCATGAGAGAACAAAAAAACAAATGCAAACGGATATAAAAAAAATTCCATAACAGATAATGGCTAACTTATACTTATTAAACCCTAACCCTAACCCTAACCCTTACAATTTCTTATAACCAGGCATATTTTATTTTGTACGTCCTAGCGATGTCTTAAAATATACAGTTATCATTCTAAAATCATCCACCTTTTTCTTCGACAACATCTAACGAGGTATGAACTGTGTAGTGAAATTTTAACTCCTCTTCCGGAGAGACGGTCCGAAGATACAGCGGATAATTCTGAAATATTCAATGAACAAAAAAGTATCTGTGAACTAAGCTCAAAATCGTTTCTAAACGCGAAAAAGATGAAGTGTTTACCTCTTTCCCTATGACAGCGACACAGACCGCCATCTTGTATTGGTATGTTGTCATGTATGGGGTCATATACTGTACCAACCGCATCAACCGCAGATAGTAATGATTAGGGGCTCAATATTTCACTCGACAAAGGCCGAAAGACCATCGACAGTCCCCGATAGAAATTCTTGACCTTCCACGAAAATTCGATGGAAGATCGCCCATATATAGAGCCCAGGCTGTACACAGCCGGACTGCGAGTAGAAGCTCATGTGATCCAAGTGTAATCTGTGCAGGCAAAGCACAACAGCTAGAGGCTGCACGGAAAAGTAGTAGATGATTGCACAAGTCAAAGGATGAATTCCTCTGTGTTAAAGTTTATATGGGCTGCAGCCTCTTTGCTATGCTTGAGTGCAGCTCATTTTGTCAGAAGCGAAACAAAGCCGAACATTGTTATTATGCTCATGGATGACGTAAGTTACTCAAGTGTTGTAGAAATACTTTGTCGTCTCTCAGAGTTTACAGTGTTAGTTTATTTGGCTGGCTATGCTTCATTTTCTTGCATCGCCAAACCTTGCATCTTTTCAATGAACTTGGTAGAGTAGGTTTAGGGACCTTAAGTTGTAAGAACGGCAATGCTAAGGAAGACTCGATTAGAATTAAAAAATGAATCACTATTTTTATTTAGCATTTAGTAAATGACTGCATGAGGTTACCGTCTCCTACGCCGTTACACCTCAACCACAGTGTAACGTATATAAGCAGCGTTGACTTCTAACTGGAAATTGAAATAATTTGTCGTTGTGGTTTCTGTTCGCAGACGACACAAATCTTGGTGATTTCACTTTGTAGTTTTGCAGAGGACGGCCAAGAAATGTACAACGTTTTAAAATGAACGTGTTAACCTATTGTTCTGTCCATTAGATCTTTTGTTTTGCTTCGTCCTCGTTGCCGCTCCCTATGTGGTTTGCCCAAGGTCCCTATTGTACGAAGGGGGGTTTAACAGGTTTCTGCGAGAGTACATGGGGCACCTCAGGCCTCGGGAAATTATAGAATGATCCTTTATACTAACCCTAATTTGAACTGACCTTCATTCTAACATTTCTTTTGATCGCCATGGCGCGTGAAAAATATATTTGGCGACTAAAATTTCGACAAAAGTCGCTGATTGGCAACCAAAATTCCAGCAAAAGTTGCAAATTGGCTACCATCAGAGAAAAAAAAAAAAGATAAACGTGAGAAGTTTATCGATCCTTGTTCGAATATATATACGAAGATAAATACGTGCCACATTTCATTCTTACCTTCAACTTTGAAGGAAGAAGTATGGTGATTAAATATCAACTGATTCAAGATGTTATGGAAATCTTTAATACCAATATTTCAGCTCACTTCAATTAAGACATGTTTCTCAGCTGAGCAATAGAAATGTTATGGAACATGATTTGTCAGTGGGCTCAGCAACTTTGTAGCGAATCGGTTCTGCTTCCTGACATTAGAGTTTCTTCGTTCTCTCTCTCTTGACCGTTATTACAATCTTTTAATCAGTAAGGGAGTAAACGTACCAGGTTGGCAAATAATAGTTACTAGGGTGATTTAACAAGAGGACGGGTACGTAATTTCAGAACGGGAGAGCGCGTAGAATAGTGCAGAAGGGATTTGTGCACTTGTAAACGAAATAATAATGTTCGGAGTTATTTCTAAACTCATTTCCAGGAGAATTAGGTCCCTTCCTTTGTATTATTCGGCGGAAATTTACCGCTACATTTTTGCTGGATTCCCTAAAGGAAATGGGAACAATCGTTGGCATGACTCAGTTCGTTTTTAATTAAGCCAGGCTTTAGACAATTTGAGCACTTTTCTTTGATACATTTCTTTATATGAAAACTCTAAGAATGGGATGCTGTTGAATTTTATCGTGAATTAATTCATTAATAAACTTCCTCCATGTCGAGGGTTTAGCCACTCAATCGAAATGAAATATCACAAAGCTTACCCACTGTCTTATTTTGCTATTTGTTGTCATTGTCGTGTTTGCCGTGATGAATGAATCTCTACGAATTGAAGTCAGAGATTAACAATTTGAGAATTGTTCTGGTTTGCACTAGTAATGTCTTAATTTAAATCAGCGCCCATCAAAACTAAGACAAAAAAGTCATTCTCACGCCACAAAAGAATATAACAATCATTTCTGTTTCGATATGGCTCTCTAAGTCAATTATCTTAATCCAGTCTTGAACGACTTTATTCGTGACAAAGAAAGAAAACAACAACAACAACAAAAAAACAAGCACGAAGTCTTATTCCCAAGCCAAACTAGCGTTGATGACTAGTTTGAGTTCATTTTTTTTTCTTTCATCGTTTAAGACGAACTCATCGCAAACAACTCCATCGTTGGGTCGCTTGGTTTTGTGATAAATCCGTTCGGAATGCAATGCAACCCCTTAGGAGGTGCTCAAACGAGGTGTACTGTCTTAAATAAGAAGAAATATTTCGCGAACAAGGAGGAAAAACAACGACGATTTCCAAGTTATACCTCGTAAAACTATGTAAAATTACGAGAAGTGCCGAAAAAAAGGAAATGACACCGACACAAACCGCAGAAAAAAGTATTTAACGGGCTCTAAAATTTGATAGATGAATCAACAGACACGAGACGTGAATGGAATAATTTTAAAGTTTAATCGCCCGGTAGATTTAGATGAGACAACTTACTTGTCTTATCTGTAATTATCCTCTGTTTGCGCTTCTTGCATAACTCTCAAAGAAGATAATTTTGTCGTTCTTTAAGTGGTCAATGATTTCGAAAATTCAAAGGTAGTGACGATCTTTAAAGATCCGAGGTTAGGATACTCTAGAAAAAAATATAACGATTATAACGTCTTGTTCCAGTGACTGTTAAGATGCGTTGGCATCATTCGCCCCACTCGCTCTATCATGTAATAGAACATGAAATGTCCCCATGTATATGAGCGGGGAAGAGGGCGATCTTTTTTTTCTATTTTTTTTTTTTAATGGCGATTATTTTACTCTTGTGGGTCGCCAAAAAGCGACTTTTTGAAAAGTTGAACCTGGAGCCCTGACTGCTTCTTTTGGAGTGGCATCTAACCTCTGTCCCAGACACTTTCTCAACTTTTTAGCTTGTTTTGGATTTTTGTTTTGTTCTTTTCTGTTCTGTGGAAATAACCTATTTTTTCAAATCATAAAAATACACGAACATCACAACAGTTTAATCATTCCATGTGGTAACTTATAATTAAGGAGATATCAGCTATGTTCATTATGAAATAGACCTAACTACAATGGCAGCTTTGAAGAATAGTACTGACCAGTGGTATTCTGTCTTCTGTTTCCCATTTCTGCATGCAACATCAATTAGTTCCACTTTCAGTCATTATAGTTGTATGGATAATAACCTGATTTTTAGTGCGATTTGGTGTTAATAAGTACAAGTAAATATTTTTAAAGAACTGCACACATGCAGTTTTTTTATTTCTTGCTTATTTTCATTTCTTTTATTTCTTGATTTTTATTTCTTACTTATTTCTTGCTTGCTCATAGTGGACCTTAGTACTCAAGTTTCAGCCTAGCACTCATGTTACCAAAAAAAATAAGCCAATCAGATAGGCATAATTTTTTCATGTAGTTTATCAACTGAATAGTTAATATTCATATTGGAAAAAAATCATATTTTTTTCATTTTATTCTCTGTGTATTACAGATGGGTTGGGGTGACTTAGGTATACTTGGTCAGCCAGCAAAAGAGACACCAAACCTTGATAAGATGGCTGCTGATGGAATGCTCTTTACAGATTTCTATAGTGCAAATCCCCTTTGTTCTCCTTGTGAGTGAAACATTCTTTTTTTTGTTGATTTGACTGAAAGTACATTTTACCACTGATTGTTTAAAATGATCAACTCTTGTTGTTGAAACATTTAGTCTTGGTCATGGTCATGGTCTAGATTACCTATATACAGACAATCACACTTAACAATCAACTTTCAATCACTTTTATATTTGTGTACATAAAGGGAGGCCCAGTTTACAGTGCTCTATGTTACAAGTATTTTCATATGTCTTTTACCCTGTATCTAGCTTGGAAGATATATTTCTTGTTTACATTAAATTTTGATTCATTTTAAGCTATGCCAAGCTCTTTGTAGCTTCCAATAATGGCCATGACAATATCAAAGGATGGCATGAAACCATCAAGTCTCACTGAGTCACATTCATTGAGTAATTTGTCAGTCTTTTTTTTTAATTTAATTGACTGCAGATGGGTTTCACATGTGACTTTCAGGAACAGCATTCTTTTTACACATTTTGATGAAAATCACAAGTTTTTTCACTTCACACTTTAAATGTTACTTTCAGTACTGTTTTATATCAGGAAATTTCCCTTTTCTATTTACAAAAACAGCTCGTGCTGCATTACTCACTGGACGACTTCCTATTCGAAATGGATTCTATACAACTAATGCTCATGCTCGAAATGGTAAGTGTCATGGTGGCCTGAGAATCCAAAACTTGTTTGAAATGGATTTCTGTTAGTGTTAACTATCCTAAGATCTGATTTTGGATTCTCCTTTCTGGCTGTTTCGATTCTCCTTTCTGGCTTGTAAATTAATCACAAGAATTTGCTGTTATATCAAGACAACAACATTACCTGATAAATTTTGTGTATTCTCATTATCTGTTTGCTGGAAAAAGTATGAATATTAGTGGGAGAAGTTGCATGTTAATCATTTCTGTGAGTTATTTAGGATTAATGGAAGCAAATTATGAATACTGAAAGAGATTATGGAATGCATCCATATACTCCTGACCAGTGATTTCTATCACTCTTTCTATTAATGGTTGACTGTTAAAGGATGAATTATCCATTTTCCTTGAATTTCTGTTACTAGTGAACTTCAATTTGGATGGTTGTGTGACAGATCAAATAAGATTGACAATTGATTTGTTTGATGAATATATCACAGAATGATTCTTGATTGAATGTTTACATTAGAAAGCAATTTTTACTTTAGAATAAGTTTAATTTTATATTGATTTTCTACTCACAAAGTTTCTGTTTGAATTTGTTTTAAAGGGTATACACCACAGAACATTGTTGGTGGAATACAAGATAATGAAGATCTGTTACCTGAATTACTTAAATCAGAAGGATACTACAGTAAAATAGTGGGTAAATGGTGAGTTGCTTTTGGATGAAAATAATTGAAAAAAGTGGATACAAAAATTGGTACAAAATCTTACATTTACTTGTGTTTTATAGCAATTATTTACTTTTTCTTGTATCTCATCTTGAAAGGCACCTTGGCCAACAGCCACAGTACTTGCCGCTAAAGCATGGATTTGATGAATGGTTTGGTGCTCCAAATTGTCATTTTGGTCCATATGACAATAAAAAAACACCAAACATTCCAGTATACAAGGATGGCAAAATGGTTGGCAGGTTAGTCAGCCAATCCAGTGTAAGCACTCTGATGTCAAGGACTTAGTAGGTTTTTTTTTTTCTGAATTGACTTGTCTGTGAAGTTCTATTAGGTGCTTTTCAATTCAGTTTTACTCAATATGTCCCATTTTTGTAATGATTCTTAACTAAAGGAGCTTGTCAATGAACAACTGATCAGAAACCTTCTTCCAAACTGGATCCTTTTCCTCCCAACTTCCCTTAAGTACTTTGAGGCTGTCATGAATACTATTTGGATAATTTGTTTTAATTTAAAATCATTACTTGGAAAAAATGCTAAAAGATGAATTTGTACAGTTTTAAAATAATGGCTTGGCTTGAATTAAAGAACAAATAAGAATTTGTGATCCTTAAGATTAATCCTTTTGTTTGATGGCAATGTCTGAAAAGTGTACTTCAAAATGCCTGATATTTTTCTTCTCTTTTTCAGGTATTATCAGCAATTTCCCATTAACAGAAAGACTGGAGAATCCAACTTAACTCAAATATACACTGAGGTATGAGAAGCAAAGAAGTCTAACTTATAAAACTGTGCCCGTTTACCATTAAATACTGAATCAACAAGCAATAGAAGGACACTTTCATTCTTTAATTTACTGTTATTAAGCTAGCAGATTCCAATAACTCCATACTCTAAGTGAAATTGAAAATTTGTGATTCAAGCTTTAAGAAATTGGGTCAAAATGTTTGGAGACAGTGAAAATGATGTTTATTTTGCCCATGCAGTGTACACTTTAACCAAAGATTCAAGTCTGGAAACTGGTCAAGTAAAATCGGAATATTTTTGAGAGGTGAATTCAACAAGTTACAAAACTAACACATGTTTCACTTGTTTTTCTTTTTCTTTCTTTTTTTTTTTCCAGGAAGCCCTTGATTTTATTGAATCACAATCTAAAGTTAAGAGGCCATTTTTCTTGTATTGGGCCCCAGATGCTACCCATAGTCCAGTGTATGCCTCGTCAAAATTCCTTGGAAATAGCCAAAGAGGACTGTTAGTAGAATAATTTATAATAAAATTGTTACAGTTGCTGTTTCTGCATTAGCTTGTGTATATTCCATCGAATCTTGACCAAAGTGCTACATTCCCACATATAGGCGACAAAAACGCGAGAATTTCCCACATATTCGGGACATAAAGATCTGCCAATAACGTTTTAAATCCTTGCCAACGCCCCACAAATTCCGGAGGAGGGGAAAGAGGAGGGTTGAGATTTACTTTGCTTTATGTATCAAGGTTCCAGGAAGAGTGAGCAAAGTCGAGATTGTTATTTCGGAATCATATCGTGAGACGGCATGAAAAAAGTGAAAAAGCTCTACGCCAACCAGCTTTGAATGTCACTTTAAATTAGTTTGATTTTGGTTATATTCCATCAGGTATGGAGATGCTGTACGAGAACTGGACGACAGTGTCGGAAGGATTCTACGCAAACTGGAAGATTTAGGAATATCTAAAAATACATTTGTGTTCTTTTCATCTGATAATGGAGCTGCTATGTACTCAAAAGATCGAGGTAGTGATGACATACATCTGTTTAAGGTCATAACACTTGTTAAGGTCATAACACTTGTGTTTTCGACTAAGGTCAAAAACGCACGCTGTTGCGCAATTTCGTAGGAATTCATTTTAGTGCTCAGTTAGCGTCAATAATAAACTGAAAGACGCAAGTATCAGCTGAATGAAACTTTATTTTGTACAACAACGCCCAAAACAATGAAACCAGGCCTGCTATAAAACTTTCGCCATCAATGAAATTATAATACTTTCAGGCAAATTTAAGCCATCTTTATGTTTTTAATTTCAAGTTATTTTGGCCGGAGAAATTACTAAAATTAATGAAAAATACCCTCTCAGCCAATCAACATTTAGTAATTTTTCCCTCTAAGTAATAAGTCTTACAATTGACTGCTCTCCCGCTCAGCTTAAATACTAATGCAATCAGGGCATGTGTGGATGATTCTGACCGCGGTAGAAGACGTTCCTAGCTCAAATAAAGCGTAAAGTTTGGTTCAAAGTATCAAATAATTTGTCTTTCTCAGGTGGCAGCAACGGTCCGTTTCTTTGTGGCAAGGAGACAACGTTCGAGGGTGGAATGAGAGAACCGTCCATAGCCTGGTGGCCAGGCAAGATAGAAGCAGGCCAGGTTTGGAATTTCTTCATGTATTTAATGGAAGTGGGTCCATTCCTGTTTTAGTTTATGACAACCTGTAACACATTTCAATCGAATTTGGTACATAAATAGTTCGACATCTGAAAGGAACTTTATACTCGGGTCGTTTTGCTCACTAGGAAATATTTTTACATCGTATAAGCGAGCTTAAAAAAAGGCCCATTTTTCTTATTCTTCTAACTCAAACAGGGCTTTGAAATAGATAATCTAAGCCCACGGGACGCGAGTCACATATGAACCAAAAGATTGTTTTCTCTGGTGTGAACATAGGGATGACCCCGCACACCGTAGAGTCTCTGTTGTTCTGTGGAAGAGCGTCGGACTGCGAACCCGAAGGTCTGAAGCTCGATTCCGAATGGGAACTCAGAATTGTTTCTTCGTCCCACTCTCGTGGAAAAAGGAATAAAGCTTTTTCTTTATTACCAGGTTGTTGCTGAAATGTTAAAACTGATTTACTACTTTGTGTAGGTTAGTCACCAGTTGGGCACACTAATGGATCTGTTTACAACAGCGTTATCGCTAGCGGGAGCAAAGTCTCAGGCTAAGAAAGTGATCGACGGAATTGATCTCAGCCAGGTTCTTTTTAATCAGAGCGTTACTGCAAGGTAATTTAAAACATGTTTAACTCTCAAATCCCTAAGAGTGACTAGTGTCAAATTTCTTCCCACAATATAACCCCTAAACAAAACATTTAAGGTCACGAGAAGAAAGGGAATGATCACCAAGGGAAAAAAGCTCTTGATTGTTCGACAAATTCTCCTCATCAGTACCTTAAGAAATTTATAGAGAACATTATAGAGAATGTACATATGTGACAGAGTCACTTAGGCTTATTTCCTACTTAAAACATGTTTGTTCTGTTTATTCTATTTTATGGAATTTTAGCGATTTGTTAGGAATGTTAGCGATTTGTTAGGAATGTGTTAATTGTATTATTCCTTTAATTGCCGATTTCCCCTATGTAATTCCTGTTTAATTAATCGCTCCTAGCCCAAATTTGGTTTTAAGTTATTTTTACCTTTTCCTGTATTTGACTATAAGTTACAACTGTTTGCTCGGTGAGTTCAGTTGATTTGTTGCCTTCCTGAGAGTGTCTTTAAAGCGGATTTTAAGCTATACTAGCTTTTGTGTCACTCGTTCCCGTTTTTTATTGTACCGTTGCATTCATTTGCTGTGTAATAAACTTGTAAATCTTCCCTCGGATCTTTTGTTCTTACGTCGACCGTTTTGGCTGTCTTACACATACTTAAATGGTTAAGAATATATGAAAGTCATATATTTGTACATACTGATGTCAAGGTGTAAAGGGTTATGTGCCGATCATTTTGAAGCTTCAACATCCCCAATAACGATATGTTAATATTTTCTTAATTGTTTGACGAACAATTTTAACTTATTTCTCTAAACTGTAGCGACAATTTTCCAGAAAACTAAAAGTATCCCACGTACATTACCATGTGTTTTTGTATTTGTCCTCAGACCTGTTTTTTTCTACCGTGGTAATGAGATGATGGCAATCAGATATGGCTTGTACAAGGCCCATTATTGGACTTGGTCTAATAGCTGGGAAGAATTCCATGTAAGATCAGTGTGATCCTGTTTTTCCTCTTTTCAGTACAATATAATCTGTCTGTGGGTCCCATTTCCAGGAGGCACCTCTCTTGAAGAGAAATAAACTTTCCACCCTACCTTTCACCCTTATAAATTTTGCATTTGTCACTTTCAATGAATTAAAGAGACGCCGCTAACAATGCACCTTATTATTTCCCTCACCTAAACAACAGTTACAATTGTCTCGGTCTTATAAAATAATGAAAATGGAGGGTAACTAACAGCCAGAAATAACGTTTACTAGTTAAAAATACCAGGTCAACTATGTAATTTTGCAGTTTATGGTCGGTAGTTTCTTTTTTCTGGATAGTTTATCTCTAATCTAGAGATATTTTATGACTTGCACTGGGGTACCCTGACTGGCGTTTGCCATAAAAGTTGGTTAAAAAAATGTCGACTCCGAATAAAGACAGTGATTATATCTAGCTCTCCTGCACATTTAAAAAAGTTTGGCAATCATACCATTTTACATCAACCTTCGTCATCAATCAGTAGTGTCTTCAGGGAGCAAATCTCTCACGAGCTTTCCCTCCAGAGACTGTCTTAAAATATTTCCTCACCTGTCTCTGTCTTGGGCCACCACGTTACACCCTCATTTTCCCGCGCGTGAGGGAGATTTTACCTCGAGATCTTAATGGTACCGGTGATTACTTGTACTGGTGAGCTGTTGTGATTAAATTGCGTCGTGTCTTACGACACTTAATGAGCTTAAAATTTGTCTTCTTCTGATATCAGTCGGTTCTTTCCTTCGTATTACAGGAAGGGGTCGACTTCTGTCCCGGTGAGAACGTGACAGGTGTTACAACTCATGAACAAATGAACTATACAGCCTCTCCTGTTCTGTTTCATTTGGGAAGAGACCCAGGGGAGAAATATCCCATCAGGTACGCTCAATTCATTCTTGTCAAAGCTGAACTGATAGTGCAAGGGTTGATACATTTCATCTAGTCCGCTTTTGTTGGCGAAATTCGCTTCGATTTTTTTTCGCGCTAAAGTGACTTTTGTATTAAAACAATTATTCCATCAACAGATCCACTGAGCAGGAATACAAGGATGTCATGATAACTATAAGAAAACTGGTTTCAGTGCACAAGTCTAGTTTAGTGCCTGGCGAACCTCAGTTTAACCTCTGTGATGAAGCTGTAATGGTACGTCTGTATGTGTGTTTACGCATTGAGAGTACTTTCAATTGAGGGTTCAAAGTAATTCGTGATGCATTGTTTTTAATGGCTTTACTTTGCTTTTTGATTACTCTTAAGAAGTACTATTCTATCAACCAATCAGATGGCAAATTGAACCTTACGTGGACCGAGCCAATTTTTTTCCTTTTAGAATATTAGACACTCATCGTCACGGTTTACCGCCTTTTTTCCCATAGAAATCCCTACATTTTCATTATTGCGGGCCAACACGACGGGATAGATGTACTTGTGTGTCAAACTCGAACTCCCTTGTGACAGTGGTTTCAAAAGTACACCCATTTCCCTTTACGGAACACGCGCAGTTTGACGGAAACTTATTTTTCACTTTTGTCTTGTAGAACTGGGCGCCACCCAGATGTGAGGAGATCGACGAATGCTATAAAGGTCCAACATCACATCCCTACAAATGCCCTTGGCCTCACTAAATGAAATACTAGTCCTTTAATTTTTTTAGTTGGAATTCATGGAAGACATCATATTTACGTATTTTCCAACTTGTCAAGTTATGCAAATGAAGAATTACATGGCAGATGATTCTAATAATTTTCTTCGAAGATGGATATTTTGAATAAGACCGGAATGGAAGAATACTTAATGACTCTTGATTCACTGATAGATGTGGGCTCTCATTCCCTCTCCGTCGAGAGCTTCAAGTTTAAAGTGAGCCTAGCCCCTTCCCTCCCCACCCTCTGGGCCATTTAGATAGTATACAGTATATTCGTTATGAACAAGGATTAAAAAGAAAAAGAGAAAATAAAAACGGGTTGAAAACAGCGAAGGTTCAAAATTTAGATGCGTTTGATAGGGATGTTTTTTGATAGGTGTGTTTTATGTCCTTTTCTGTAGTGGACACTAAAGACCCCTCAGGGTGAGGATCCTAACTTGGGCAAGATACAAATGTGTAATCTACTCTCCGCAGAGCTGATTGATAGTTAATTGAATCCAGGGCTCTGAACACAATTGAAAGCGTTTTGTAAATATTATCCAGTCTCCCCCCTCTCCCCTCCTGCTAAAACAAAAACAAAAAAACAAAAATCGAATACCTTTGGCCAACTCGTGTATAAAGCACTTGATCTAGAGGTGAAACATGGACGTGAACTTGTAATTATTGGTCTTGCAGCAAAGCAAGGTTGCTCTTATCTTAAAAGACAAGCTACCGGAAAATCACGGAGAGATTTCGACAATTATGGTAACCATCCAACTCCGCAGAATGATGAACGCATATAAAATCTTCAAACATAGTACAGCGTAGCATTCTGCGTTCATCGAATTTCCGTTTGCAAAACTCGTCAAATTTAGACGGTCCAATCCAGTGGATGATACCAAAGACTGGAACTAAACGGCATAATCATAACTTATTCTGTGATCCCACCACCCACTTGCTCCTATCTCTCATTCAAACAAATTCCCTAAGACACACCGTCATTTTACTTTTTAAAATTATTTGTTGACGTTATATTGTTGTTTTTTTTGGTTTTGTTTTAGTTTTACCTTGTGGTCCCAAATTCCCTCCAGAATAAATTCTCGGTTGCCTCAAGACTCCCTTTTCTGGGCTCTTAAGGTGGTCTTCCACTCAAATTTTAAAAAAATTCAGTTTATGCTTTACCTAAGTTATTTAAGTACCATTGGAGAGATCACCTCAAACTGATACTTTTAAGAATTTTGATAGACATGTCGTTGCCATGGTAACCAAGTTTTGGGCCCCCAACTGTGAAAATAATGGTGTTCTTGTAAAAAGGATATCTCAAGAACTAGCGGTCCTATTCACCTGAAATTGGTATCAAAACTAAGTACAAAGATGGCTTTATGTCATGAACCTCAGAAAACCCATATTTTTTATGCCAAGCTATTATAAAATTGCAACTGTTCCTTGATTACAACATTTTTGTTTGTATTATCACCATGGATACATCTGTCAACAACCATGTAACTAAAAATCACTAATAATTTTAGGTTCACAACACAGAACTATACTCAAGCAAACCTCCCTGAAAATTTCATCCCTTTTGGTTTAATACTTTTCAAGAAATCCTTTTTGCCGTGACGGGCACTCTCTCAAAATTGCAAAACTGAGAAAATCAAGTTTAAAGATTTAAGTTGATCAATCAAAATAATCACTAAAGCAACTGGTGCCTTTTGGAAAGTTTAAGCTAAGCTCTTTGATGTTCTCATTAAAATGCACCAGGTGCATATATGTCACCCTCCTTTTCCTGGGATTTGTCATTTTTTTTCTTTCTTTTTCCCCTGAGTAGCCTCCTCCTTGTCTTGTTCTTCTCTTGGAACTTGTATTCAGCTTTCAAAACACGAATCTTGTCCAACTGCTGGCATTCATTTATACAGAATTCACCTGGGGGAATTCCAAGACTCTCAAACACTTTAATAGCTGCTCTTGAACCAATATTAAAGTGAGCGACAGCATCATAAACCCCCAGCTGCAGTACTTCAGAACCAACAAACACCCCCTTTGGCACACGCTCCCAAACCATACCATTGAGTGACTCATTCTGGTTTTGAGTCTTGCCATCAAGACATTTGCTGAGAAGGCTGTCCTCACTCAACCTTTTATAAATGGGTTTGATTTCCTCTCTGACATCTAAAGGTAGGCCAGTTCCATGTTTGAAAGTGTTTGTCCTATTGACCTTGTCCCGCTGAAAACCACACCAGCTTTCAGGACCCTCAGGGCAATGCCCATGGTAATTACTGTCTGCAGAAGAAGCACAGTGAAACAAGCTGGCATAAATTGCCTTCTTCATGGCAGCAAGATCACCTGAGTTGCTTCGAATGGCAATTCCATAGTAATTTTGCAGTCTGTCAATCATGGCATCTGTCAGCCTGCCTTTCCCACCCATCCCTTTCTTTTCCTTCTTTAACTTTCGTAAAGCTGTTCCCAGTCGTTTTTGAACATGGCCAACACATTCCTTCTTTTGAACTTCAATATCATAGACTTGGTATACATCTTTGACTAATGAGTAACTTTTGCTGTCACCATCGCCATAATATTCATCATACTGCAGCTTATGCAGATCTACTGACCTTTGAAACATTCGAAGGGCGCCTTCTGGTTCCATAGCTGGTGCTGAACCCTTAAAGTTTGCCTTGCAAGAGGCTCTGTGGTCTGCTCTCCATGCAGTAGTTTCTGGGGTGTCAGGATCATTTTCATGCTCCCTGCACTTGATACAAACTTTGCTTAGGGGCTCAACATCTACCACTTTCCCTGTATCCATGCTAATAGCACTCACACAGCCATTTAAAGAAGAAAAGCCTCTTCTCTGCCATGTTCCATCAACAGACACTCCACATCTTGCTATGCCCTCATCTGAACCTGGCTTGATATCGTGAATCTCTCTTGCAGTATCACGCATTGTCTCCAGTGAGATCTTCTTTACTGCTCGGAGTATTTCTTTATTATGGCGAGCATATGGTGTAGGTCTAGGAGGTGGCGGCATGTTCATAAGTCCACAAAACCTCTTACCTGCCGCACGTCCACAACCAACAGATCTTGAAGCATACACAAATCTTCTGTTTACTTCAAAGAAACGGCCTATTTGAGCTGAAGTAAAGAATTCCATAGACCAACCACACGAGCAGCAAAGCAAACGAAGATTCGAGGCACAACCTTTGCGTTTCATAGCTTGCTCTTGTAAAATTAAATCACAAACAAAGCATTCTTTGCATGGCATACATTCCATCACAGAAGACAAAATTCTCATATCTACAAACCGAAATCCACTTATGATTGACTCCTTACACTCCTTGATACCCTCAGAAGATGCGGTGGTCAGACCTGCTGGAATCTTGCGGGCAGAAGCTGAACATTCTTTCCCAAGACCTTTGGTGCTGACACTCGTTTTTTCCTTCTTCGAACGCTTCGATTCAGTAGAGTACTGGTTTCCACGATATTTACGCTTTTTTGTGTAACCAGAACGAGCCTTTGATGGCATTGATAAATAAATTATCAAGCAAAATCGCAATAGGAATAGAGTGAACGAATACGACCAAAATGGTGGATGATAAGTTGGGAAATAGTGTCGCCACATATCATCCGCCATTTTGGGTGCTCGTAACTCAATGCATGTATGCCTGATTGAAATGTCAATAAACAACGGGAATAACCAGGGAGGGGTCCCAGGAGAAATTCCGTCGTTTCCTTTTGACTGCAACTGCGTTTTGTTTTCATAAACAAACCGTTGCTATGGTCGTTGCTAAGGTGAAAATTCATACTCGCTAAGGAATTTAGCAAAATTTTTGACTTTACCTCCTGAATATGGAAAAAAGGAAGCTGTAGAATGAAAGAGTAATGGTTAAAGATACCAAAAAGCACCATTTTCAAAATGAAAGTTTTTTGACAAAAAATACAAATTTTTGAGTGGAAGACCACCTTAAGACTTTTATTTCCTCCCATTTTTACACCCATCCCCCTCTCCTCCGTTAAATTATGAAGTTTCGTATACATTACCTTTCCCACAATTCTCCGTCTTTTAGCGAAAGAAACAAGGCTTTTTCAGAGCGATGCGGCGATGCGTCAAAAGAATTCACATTTGAAAACGCCCATATATGAAAGTCTCCATTATTCTGCGGTGTCTTCTTAAAACAACTGATGGAATAATCCAAAATGTATGAGTTTTCCAATGAAAACGAGGATTCAGCGGGCTGTTGCTCGGAAAACTGATGAAAAGTTATGATCCTAATTTGTGCTGACAAATGAGGACTAATAAAGCACGGGTGACATACTTATCAGGCCAGCACCCTACCCCTCCCCTCATCATGGCAACATACACGCGCGGTGAACCTGGTAACCAGTGTGTAATGTTTCTACTCCAAATATAGAAAGTGGTTTGAATTTCGACCAATCAGATACTCGCATCAAGCCAACGTCCGAAATTCGAAGTTTTAATCTGGCGTTTAAACTTTTCGAAGTAGGCAGTGTTTCCGTAGAAGGACAAAGACTTATCACATGGAATTGACAGGTTAATCAATTTCTCAGCATAAGAAAAGTTAGATCAACTAGAAATATGGTAAGGGTATCCAGAATTTCACTATGTCAGTGAATGTGTGTCTGATTTAGGAAGCATTCTCCACATAGAGGTATATGTGTTCATCGCCGAGGACGAATTGGTTGTCGTCGACTTTTCTTGTCGAAAGCTTTCGATCATTTGTATGTATTTCAAGTTATGATAACCATGTCCTCTGGATATCACATATTTTGAGTTTTTTACTCTATTTTTGTGTAACACATGTCATTTATAGGCTGATGTCTTTTAAAGTTTAACGAGGAACGTTTGAAGTGATTAAGGAGAACACGCACACGCGCTCGTGTTATTACTAAAACTTCATTGAAAGGTATCGCTAGATTAACGGGTTCAAGGCAATGAATTACTGCATATTCTCCCTGTTTTTATTTTTCAGGATGTTCTCAAAACGAACGGAGTTAACAACAACGCGAATCCACAGCGCGTTGCCCTGAAAGAAACACAAGACTTGAAAGTTAGACTGCAAGAATGCCTTCACTTATCGACATCGAACAACCAGGCTAATCGACAATTGCAACAGGCAACTCACAAGCCGAATGGATGGATAAAACAAGAACACTCTTCTGCACAAAAACATCGTCAACATCATCATCATGTTGAACGAACAGATGACAAATCGTCTGCACATTCACGAGATGAAAATAAAGAAAACAACGAGAAAGAAAACTTAAAGAAGTCCAAGTAAGAAGTTAATTCTTGTCGAATTATGAACCATACGTGAGAGATAGAAATCTTGCGTTGTACTTCTAGGTACAACATTATTTCCAATTAAATACATTTCGTTATTTAACAGGACCTGTTGGTCATTGGACGACTTTGATATTGGCAAGCCGCTTGGAAAAGGTTGGTTTCTTGTCAATTTTGCATGCACACAGATCAAATTTCCAAACGAGCTCGTATCTTGGCGCGTTGCCTCTTGTGAGAATTTTTTGGCGATCCTCTCATGTTTGAAAGTGAAATGAAAAACATACACACACCATTGGTGGATAATGCTGTTTCTCAGGATCATGTTCTTTCCTTATTTAATATTACACAGGCAAATTTGGAAATGTTTACTTGGCAAGGGAAAAGAAAAGTAAATACATTGTAGCCCTCAAGGTATGTCAGACAGGACTGGTTATGGGGATTCATACATATATAGATTATAGATTATCCTTCCATAGTTTATAATTTGACAATATCATCTGAAAAAACACACCAAGCTCAACTTAAATTTAGGAAAGGAATTCAATTAGATTAAGTAAAAATAAAACTTAAGAAACTCTCAACTTCTACCTGCAGCTTAGACCTGTTCGCAATTGAAATTGCATTATAGACAATCATTTAAAACTGATGGATCAGAAAATCAGAGCCAAACAGACTTCCCAGTGACTTCCTTTCGTAAAACCTTATTTTGATTTTAAAGATGAGGATCTGAATCTCACATAAATGAGAAATATCAAGCCAAGAAAAATATATCCACTGAGTAATTTCCATCTAAACACCTGTCTACAAAGAATGGCAAATGTATATACAATTTTTTCCTTTCTTACCATATGTTTCACATGACAGAATCACCTTTGCATACTTGAGGTCTTGTTGTGTTCTGCCATACTCTGCAGACTGGTCTATTCATAACAAATGTGCAAGGGTGTTCTTGCATAGTAGACTTGATCCTTGTTTCTGGTACTTTCTCGCTAAGGTAAATGCTGCTGAAATTCAGGGGAAATATTTGTATTCCTTTTTCAGCATACTAACTCACTTCAATCATTTTTCTTTTTCAACTATTTTCAGGTCTTGTTTAAATCACAGCTAGAGAAAAATAATGTGGAACACCAACTCAGAAGAGAAATTGAAATCCAGTCTCATCTCAGGTGAGCTTTAAGATTTTGGGCAACTTATGAATACTGATAAAAATAAATACGTGGATTCAGTCTAAAACATTAAATGTTTGACTGGTGGCCATTAATGATAATTTAAAATGGTCACTGGTTTTCTGAATCAATGGCCTCTTTCTGTTTTAAATTTGAGGTGCTGCCAAGATGTCCAGAATTAAAAATACATGCCATAACTCTTTTTTTCATTTATTTTTTTTTTGATAGGCATCCCCATATCCTTCGCCTTTTTGGTTATTTCTATGATAAGACAAGAGTTTATCTTATCTTAGAGTATGCTCCAAAAGGTGAACTGTACAAAGAGTTGAGTAAAGTCGAGAGATTTGACGAGAAAACATCCTCAAATGTAAGTATCTCGTACAGTCATTGTAATATCGTAATATGTAACTTGTTTCCATCATTTCATTTCAACTTACCAACAGGGGTGCTCACACATAGTATTTATCATTCAATCAGCTTGCAATATTGGCTGAGGGCCTTTCCACACTAGTGCACCAAACTGAAATTGTCGTGATAAAATCAAAGGACAATTTTATCTTGACAAATGTTTCTTTTGTCTGTTACATCCATATTAAAATTTTCAAAGGCGTGGCATTCTGTCAGTGCCTGATTGGTTCATAAGGCTGGCCATCATAGTTTAGCAAAGGATTCCACCTCCAATTTCCAGGATTTCTCCTATCCTAAGTTGTTTTAAAATTTAAGAATCCCTGAGTTTTGCAACAAAAGACAATTTTTGCCTTTCTTGTAAACTGATTTCAGTTCAGTTACACACTGGTCATAGCTTTTATGACAAATTAACAACAAGTTTATCATTTAATATGTTAAGTTTGTTCAGTTTCTACCTAGCACAAATTTTGCCAGTGGTGCACCAAAGATTTGTCAGGTTTGGCCAAAATTCATCAAGTCATGACAAACACTAGTGTAGAAAGGCCCAAACTGAAATAAAACAGCTAGAAAGTAACTCTTGTTTAAAATTTGTTAAGTTTACAATGTGGCAGTTCTTCTACTGAGATATAACTACTTAGTACCTTTCTTGCATACCTCTTTAGTATATTCGTCAACTAGCACAAGCCTTAAAGTATTGTCACTCAAAGAAAGTCATCCATAGGGACATCAAACCAGAAAACCTTCTACTTACTCTCAAGGTAAAAACACAACACTCTTCACTCAATTACCAATTAGATGTGAAATCCTAATTTCAGTTGAGGTTTGCTAACTTTAACCCCTTAGCTCTTAAAAGTGATCAATATATAGCCTCTCCCTATAATATTTATACATTATCCAGCAACCAGGTAATGAGAATACTCAAAGTTATCAGGTAAAAGTTGCTGTCTTGATCTAACACCAAATTCCTGTAACTAATTTACAAGGAAATGTGTAGCAGCTAGAGGGGAGAAATGACCATCAGATTTTGAGAGTTAAATGGTTGACAGCCTTCTTGGTGCTTCTTTGTCACAATTTCATTTTTAATTACAGGGAGATTTGAAAATTGCTGATTTTGGTTGGTCAGTTCATGCTCCTTCATCAAGGTAAAAGCAAAAAAGAAAATAACTATTGCCTTATTGCCTTATATACATGTTGTATTATCCTTTAATGACCCCAGGTGTCCTTTAGGCCTTAGAGGATAAGTCAGTGAGTAAATATTTGCAAAGTAAATGTACTAAATAATGCAACATTATAAAATACCAACATCTTGTTGTTAAGTAACCAGTGGCACATTCTCATCATTATTATTATAATCATTGAATTTTACTATCATCTTATAACTACTGTAGTAATCATAAATAATTTCAGGCGAACAACACTCTGTGGAACACTGGATTATCTCCCACCTGAGATGATTGAAGGAAAAGCACATGATGAGAAGGTAGTTCTTGGGAAACAATTTTGAAATAAATTGTCTAACGTAAAATCAAATCTTTGTGACAGAAAGTTTGGTAAATCATTTGTAGATTGCTATGATTCTAAGACCAGCTATTAGTTAAGTATGTTACATCTAAAATGTAGAACTTTTGGAATTTTCAAGTTCACAAGTCAGGGGGCTTGTGGTACTAAGTTTCCTGGTTGAGGAAAAAGGCTGTGCTCGGAAATAAATTACAGCCATCATGCTGACTCAGCATTAGGGGGATCACTCCAGTAAACAAATAAAGTGTGGCCTTCTGCTTCAAGATATGTACTGCAGTGGTTTACTGAGAATGGCTAATGTGTTACAGGTTGACCTTTGGAGCCTTGGAGTGCTGTGTTATGAATTTCTTGTTGGAAAGCCTCCCTTTGAAGCTGATGGTCACCATGAAACCTATCGCAGAATTTCAAGGGTAAGAAAGTTAAGTTTTTATAGAAGCCTCTGTCAAGTTAACTGCTGTCATCATTATCAAGAATTTTATTCAGCTGAATCATTATGTCTACACAGGTTGACCTCAAGTTTCCAAGTTATGTATCTGAAGGGGCACGAGACCTAATTTCTAAGGTAAGCATAAAGTCACATGTCAATTAAGTGTTTAAAAATGACTGGCAGACACTACATGACTAAGTTCTCATGGATCAATAGGTGTGATTAGATGACAGCTTGTCAGCACAGTTGAGACATTTTAGATTTGCATTTGTATAAGGGACTATTTAATCAAATTAGGCAATAGTACCTCTCCTGTTAACAAGACCATGTAAACACAGGGGAAAAAAAAGTACATAAATTACTTAACATTGGCTGCCTAATGTGCTGTTAAAGAAAATTTACGGCCATTTTGAGATGTAAAAAAAAAATGCAATCACTCTTTTATGGTCAAATTAATTTTTTGGACTAAGTTTACAAAAAAATTGGCTCCTCTCATACAGTCTTAAAAATTTTTCATGAATATTGATTTATTTGTTAACTAGTATCATTATCTTGATTCATCCACAGCTTCTGGTGCATGATCCAAGCAAACGGCTTCCCCTTGGTGGTGTGCTTGCACATCCTTGGATAAGAAACAATGCACAGGCCCCAGAAATGCAATCTACTTGTAGTTATACAGCAACAAAGCATTAGTTTCACACATTCTGCAAATTTATTAATAGTTAATGTAAATACCATAGTATGTCTATAAAAAACTTAATTCGTATAGGTGGGAAAGTTTATTTTTGCTGAAGCTGTTTAATTATGTGCCACTAAATGACAAATGAGACTGGTAGTATGTCTTTAACTTCAATGATAAAAAATTCAGCACTGCAGAGTCATTTTAAGACAAACATCTTTACAAAAAAAAGCTTCTATTAGTTTGTTTACCTTTACTACATTTACAGTGTGTGCTCAATTTCTCACTGGCTAAAGGCAATGACATTATTGTATTGTAAAATAAACTTTTTCCCCAACTTCACTACAGCCTTTAAAATGGATATTAGTCAGTGCAATTACTGTAACACAAAAGATAATGTGTTTGTGTTATGTGGTAAAATGCTTTAATGAACCAATTAAAGTAGTTATTAGAGATCCTAGGCTACATTTCATTTATCACCTTCTTGCCTAGTTTTTGGGAAACTATTGAAAGTAGAGTTTATCATTGACTTCACAGGTGGAATTTTTTTATAAAAAAAAAGGGCATGAGGCTTTTTCCATTCTTTGACCAATATTAATAAATCTTGTTTGGATTTGTTGCAAACTAGTACATTTGTAATAATGCAGTGACTATTTGATGTATTAAAATGTTTCCATCTGCCAAAAGACATATTGTTCCTTCACTTTTCAAGCTTTGGGGTTGTAATGTGTATTCCCATTAACACCTTTAAGTCAACAGTGTTGTAAGGAATGATGGACTCATTTCAAAAATTTGTGCCCGTTAGAACCATGTTACCACGTGGGTTTTGCCCAGAACAAAAACATTTAGCATGAAAATTTTCATTTACACAACAAACTAAGAAAACAATGAACACCAGACATATTTCTGGAATGTGACGGTCTCAAAAGAAAAGAAAAAAAATCAGTTTTAAGAAATATTAAATATATGCAGTAATTCTAAATTCCTCAAAACACTTGGAAAGTGAATTAAGTATTAATTCTTATTTGGGCTTGCGTGAAATATCCATTAGGTCTGGATAGAAGCAGATATGTAACAAACTTAAGAAAAATAACGACACCTTTAAAATTAAAAAACATGTTTCAACAGTTCTTCAAATTATCTTAAATTTTGCCCCATTTGTTTTCAAAATGAGTTTATAAATCATTGCTGAAATTTTTCTTTCCTTGCACATATTCAGCTTCTTGGGTTAAAAAATCTAAAAAAATTTAGCCAAGTATAAATTGAAGTTACCTTGAGCTACAACCATTTTCAGAACTACCCTCCCTTGCAAAAAAAATGACCTACAGAGGGTGTGAGCCTACCCATCATATGTTTTCATGTGGTTAAAAATTTGATTGAACTCAAAGTATTGGACAAAATCAGAGATGTGAGTTCACCACTTATACACATGCTGAACATTTCCTTTATTGTCCTCTGACAAATATATTTACAGTTACATAGAATAATATTCTTGTGTAATCTTTCATTACAAAAAGTGGTGCGAAGAAATTTACCCCTAATTAGTGAAATCATAACCTTTGCTTTTAATTAGCATTTTTAATTATCAATCACAAAACACCTTCTATGCAAGGAATTAACAAATAGATTCCATGTTGCCATGTGTCTGTTAAGTAATAGATCACAGATGATGTCAAATTGTGGTAAAAACAAAAAAAGTGGCACACAAGGCTGAACTGTTATGGTATACACCCACAGCAACATAGAATCTACTTGTTTTACATAATAAATATAAAAATGTTTATGGTGGTAAATATATGTATCTGTCCTCTAATAAATCACAAAGAAGACACATTCAAAATGCATGTACCATTCAGCTTATTAAATAATGCTGAGAAGACTATGCACTGTACATCATTACTGCCTCAAAGGTTCCTTGAGAATACCCATTTTGCGGAGCTTCCTGACAATGAGTGGAGTGCAGCTTATGGTCATGAGCATTCTCAATGGAGCAAAAACTTTATGACAAGCATATGCCACCACAAAAGTGCTTGCCTCTGTTGCAACACTGGAATCTGACACTGTTGGGCTAACACCAATTTTCTGGAGAGCAGCTTGGACATCAATTCCACTAAAATAAGAATATAATTTTATTGATGTTAGTGTGGTTAAAACACAAGGAAACAGGGAATGGTAGACAATTCATGCAGCGACTGGATCAAGCAACCCTTTTTTCCCTCATCTTTCCCATTTCCAAACCTTTTGCAGCTACACTCTTGCCCTCCCCTGAAAAAAGAATGCCTTATCCAAGGTCAGAAACATGATGAAGCTGTTACTTTAGTTACCTTAGATTAAATAATGTAAAAATCAATGTACTGTGTGGAATCTACTAGTTTTTTCTCTTGCTGCTTAACATCAGCTTAGCACAAATGTTCATTAAAATTTATTATCATAAAACCAATACAACCCTGTGCGTGCAATATTATAAAAGACCATTTATAGTGACAGCTGATGTGTGTAGAGCCGGACAGGTTGTCATGAGCCAGTACGGAAAAAGCCGGCTGGCCTTGCATTCACACCGCTTTGTTGCAAAAACTTAAAGGAAAAACGAAGAGAGTTAAATATAGTTGCGTTTTTCATTGAATTGTGAATTTTTTGTTCTGACTCGAAAAGACGAAGGAAAAGGTTTCATTGAAGAATGTATTTCGTGGTTCCCGTGAGCGCCCGTCCTCTATCGCATACTAAATAAGTTGAAACAAACATCTAGTGGTCATATGATAATAACGCTGCGCTCGGTCCGCACTGCCACGACCTCGAACCAACATTCCCCACCACGGCCCTTACGCTCGGTTAGCTAAAAGTTAATATTTCTTTTTTTTTCCTTCGTGATGACTGACCTTTTCACTGCGGTATAACACAACCCCAGGGAAGTCAGAGAAATAGTCACATGAAACACTATAGCTGTTGATCCATATTCTGCGACGACGGACTTTAGTCTGTCCCTTAGCGCCAAATTCTTTCCACCTTCTTCTGTTTTCGCAGTATTGCTTGCTGCAGGTTTATCTGCTACTCTGAAGGTAGATGTATGTAATGGTCTCCCGAAACGTAACAATAATGAATGATCACTTCGAGCAGATGGAACACCAGTTATGACAACGTTACGCATGAACGAAACAAGGGCTACTTGGCGCTTTGAAATTCCCCGACAGTTTGCCAGGACAAGACGTAGAGAAGAACTTGAAATCATAATGCTGTGCATACAGGAGAAGCCGAGGAGTTAAATGCGCAAATCTTACCCAAAGACTTTTCCGGAAAAAGCTTAGCCTGATGAAGAACAAATTCGCACAGGCGTTCCATCAGTGTTATGCAAGCGAGGCGGCTAATTGAAGTCGTTCCCAGATCTCCCTCTCTAAAGTGAAGAAACTTGGAATGAGTTTTCTTCGTGAGGTGGAGAGCTTTAAAGCAGAAAAGCTAAAATCGGTAAATACAACAGTCACTACAGCAGAGGGAAGGAAGGTGAAATTCAAAAATCTTTCTGAGCCAATTGAAAGGGGACTCTTTATCTTTAAACCCCGCCATATTAAAAAGTTGCAACATGTGTATTCCACTGGAAAGACTTAATATTTCTGTTTCAAAGTCCCCTACCCCACCCAGGCAAGCTTTAAATTCCCCACAGCCATTTGTGACAAATGCTTGTGGGTTGCCATGGAGGGGTGGGGTTTGGGAATAGGATATTGAAGCTTCAAAGTGATCTGAATTATTTTATTCCTAGATATAATCACTGGGCTGTAACTTAACCAGTACCTCATTTTAAGTTTCTAGAGCTCAAGGGTGGAGATGGAGGTATCATCACTGTAGATACTGGAGAACACAGTTTAGGATTTTGTGAGGACCTCTCACCAGATGAAAAGCTTTACAAAGTACTGGACAACTTATTTATAAGCTCACAAGATGGAGCCAGAAACTTGGAGGAACTTCATCAAAATAACATAACTCACATATTAAATGTTGGAATAGGAATACAGAATGCCTTTCCAAAGGTGATTGGTCATTGTTGGACATGGTTCTTTAGGTTTGACAATAATATCATTCAACATCTTTTCCTGTCTAGTAGCAAAGTTCTTAATTTACACATTCTTTTCATCACTTGCTCCATGTAAACCCAACCCTTTTATCTTCTAGGGAGGGGCACCTTTTTAGTGGCTCAAAAGGGTGTTGGTTTTTGGTCTTGAACCTTAAGTAAGGTGTGCAATCTTACTGTTAGGTATCCAAAGCAGGGTGTATCTTCCCATTTCAATGTTTTTTTTTAAGTCTTTGTTTAAATATGCTAGGAGTGGACTGGTAAGGACAATGTGGCAACATAAGTACTAGTTTTTTTTTACTTGAACCAAAAACATCACCCTTTAAAACATGGTCAGGTTTTAAAGGCGCCATTGGCACATTCCCACCCATACTTCCCTCTAGTGGTTCCCCCCCCCCCCCTTCAACTTCCCTTTCCACAAACTATAATCCTGATCCTTAAATTCAAAGTCGCACTTTAAGGGCCTTAGCTACAGGCATGCTCCCACCTACTTCCCTTTAGCAATGACCTCCTCTGACCCACCCCCCCCCAGGTCATCCCTTTTTGCACATAATTTCATTGAAAGCAGCAAGTATGTTAATTTTTCCTTCCAGGAGTTTGATTACAAGACTGTTGAGGTACTGGATTTGCCAGAAACTCCCATTTGCCAATACTTCCCAGGGATGTTTGATTTTATCCAAAATGGCTTGGAAAGTGGTGCAGTGCTTGTTCACTGGTAAGGGAACCTTGGTTAATTAACCCTTTACATCCTAAAATCAGTGTCCATATTCTCCATACTGTTCTTTATACATTTCCTAAAGTGCTAAAAAAGTGAATTTGTGAAACAATCAACAGTTTCTTCAGTTGGTGATCATTTCCTTTATTCTCACAACCTTAAAGTGTGATTCAGGGGTGTTATTGTGAGGAGAAGTTAGATTCCAGTCACTCTTTTAAGGGTTAATGCCTCCAAGAGAAGAAGGACTAGAGGAGAAGGATAATATTTGGCAAGTGCTCACTATGGACAGATCAAGTGTAGTTGTGTGTGTCTTGACTGAGAGACAAATATTTTCCAGTCTGGCCCAACCTCATTCAATAACGCACATTATATCTTACAACCTCTAGTTGCAGAACATTCTGGAGGCAAGGTGTATACAGCACAGGTACTGAAGATCATCCAGGAAAAAAAACTTGTCCCATCATTTCTTTCTTGACAGAATAAGAAATTCAGAATTCATGAAAAAAGTGTTGACTGAGATTTTTTTTTTCAAGTTCAATTCCACAATTTTTGTTTTACAACACAGCTGTGTAAGCACAGGGCTAGACAGCTTTATCCCAACCTGAGGCCCAGTTCTTGAAAGTCCCAATAGTTTTTAGAGGATCAAAGCCATATTTTTAAAATCTAAATGAATGGAATTGTAGTTTGGCTCTTTTAATCAAAAGCCTGTATGTTCTGTTTTCTCTCCATCTGTTCATTGTTTGAATTTCCAAACTTCTTTAATATCCTGATCTTGAATGCAAAGATAGTAAAAGCAAACCAGCTCTTTAGGACCTTTTTGGTCATGTCCTGAAGAAAGACTAGCCTCTAATTTCTCCTCACAATACCACCTCAAATCACACATTAAGGTCACAAGAATCAAGAAAATGATCGCCAACTTAAGAAACCTTTGAATGCTATACAAATTCTCCTTGTCAGCATCTTAGGAAATGTATAGAGAACAGTATGGAGAAGATGCATTTGGCTGTTTGGGTATAAAGGGTCGATACTGTGATGTGGGTGCATATTTATCTGGAAAAAATGGAAATGTCTCATTTATTTCTTGATAGCAATGCTGGTGTTTCTCGTTCTGTGACTGTCGTTCTTGGCTACTTGATGTCTTCAAAAAGATTGCTGCTGGAAGAGGCAATGAAGATTGTTAAAAATGCCAGACCAAGTGCAAAACCTAATGTAGGATTCCTTCATCAACTAGAAGACTACCAGACAAGGCTTCATCTTCATTAAAAGAACACAAGAAACAATATCCTAATATTAATAAGTGATTGTAAACATATGAAAATAATGTTTGTGAACTGCATTTAAGAAATGAATAGGAAAGTGGTCTTTGTAGTAATGAACACTACTTAAGCAGAAGTGAAAATAAGGCCTAAAAAAAATTCAGGCCTGTATGGGATTTGAAGCCAAGTTCTCTGTGATACTATACTGTGATGCAGTGCTCTACTAACTGAGCTAACATGCCAACTGGGAGCTTGTCATTATTTTTGGTTTGTAACAAACCGGTGAAGTGAGTTATGATATCACAGCTTGAACATTTCTTTGAACAGTTTAGGATAATCACAATTGGTGCATGAAAATAGGGGAAAATTTTTTTTACTTATCCTGAGGAATTATCAACATTTAATTATTATTAAAGAGGTGAAATTAGGAAAAGTTTACCTCTATTAAAATGATAAAGGTCTTTTATTCAAGAATGGGTGTATTTTGTCTCTGTTGAGTTTTAGTGGGAGTGTTTTTATCTATTTATTTACTTTCCTTTTTGTGAGTCTAGATGATATGTATTTAGTTGGATTAATTTATGAGGACTTAATAAGATGAGCATCCAAAAGACAACACAAAAATACAAAAAACCACACGCACACATACCCACACACAAAAACAAAACAAAACAAAACAAAATGAGCTCAAAATTGGGCTGGGGAAACTGGGGGGGGGGGGTGGAGGGGCAGGGTAATGTGATTCAAAATTTAATGACCTTCTCTAGGGCGAGGGAGAACAGGATAACTCAGTTGTTGTAGAAGCTTCCTTTCTTCCTTTTAATCAAATTTGAGGATGCTTCCCTTTAATATACCGTTAAATGCCTCCTCAACGTCGGGTTGCCCTGCTGGTTCCTCTTTAGCAAACGAAAAGGAAGCAGCAATGGTTCTTGTTGGAATCAACATCGTGGCAAGTATTTTAGGCACCTTGGGTAACTTATTCGTATGCATTACAGTGTGTACCACTCGAGGCATGGTCTCAAGTTTTCATTACTTCATCGTAAGCCTTGCTGCCGCGGATTTGATGGTTGCACTCTTGGATCAACCTCTCCTCGTTTCTATGATTTTTGCACACGTAAAATTCAAATGTATTCCGGTCGTGGATAAAATGTTTCGCGCAATAGGCAACTTTGCGTGCGCTGTCTCGTTGTTGACACTGGCCTTGATTGCTCTCGATCGGTGCTTGTTTGTATTGCCATCGATTAATTACAAGAATACGATGACAACAGGAAAAAAAATAGTTTTAGCAGTGGTGTGGACTTTAGCTGGTGGATACGCTGCCCTAAGGCTCACTGTGAACAAAACGGTCACATCCTATCTTACTGCCGCCGTGTTTGGCGTTTGTTACGTAGAGATGATTCTATGTTACACTGTAGTTTATTACCAAGTCTTCAAACAACGCGAATTTCTCAAAGAGTCACGTGTGCGCTCAGAGACAACAGAGCAAGTCGAATCACTGGAAAACAAAGCCCAGGAAAATACTTCAGAGCGGCGTTTTGCTCGCACGATCGTTATGGTTTTGTTGGTTTTCACGGGAGGATGGTTTCTCCTTTTCTATCTTCGGTTGACACAACCTGAAAAGAACTACGGAATCATGTACAATACTGGACGCACTGTGGCACTTTCAGCTTCTGCCATAAACCCTGCACTATACTGCCTCAATAATAAAGAATATCGGCGAGCGTTCAAAAGTATTTTAATGAAATTCGCCTGTGTTCGTTTAAAGAGAAAGCGAAGGGAAAACTATGAACCGATTAAGTGAAAGCGGAAGTGCAACTCCGGAAGTGAAACTTAGGAAGTGACCGTGACATACTCATGTGACTATGAGACATTGCAAAGTCACAGTGGTGTGGAGGACATTTCTTTGCTGTGTAAAAGTGAACAAATAATGGAACAATATTAAGACGATATGTAGCGAAATGGAAAAGTAAGTGAGTTTGTTCTGCTTTGCTAATCTTTTAACTAGATATAAATTTTTGTTTTGGACCAGTCCTTACCGAAAAAAATCGTATACAGGATATACAACTTCATTTCCAGGGTCTCTTATTTCCCTCTTCCTTCTCTCGCTCCTCTTGGTGGGAAGACGGGTTAAGTGGGTATATTTCCGTGGACCGGAAGTCTTTATGAGGACGTTTTCGTTGCTGGTGCGCGATCTACATGTTTTGTTAGAAATTCTTTTTTTAGTCTCCAAGATTTTCTGTTTTCGTTTAGATCATCGTTCAGGGCACACAATTAATGAAAGAGGAGACACGGGAAACTTAGTGAACGCAGAAGTTACAAATTAACATTTAATTGTAATGCGCAGTTGAAAATTCTTATATTGATAATTGCGCAATATAAGTCTATAAATTATTTTTATTTTAAATTAAACGGTCATTCTCGCACTCTTTCTATGGAAAAGGAATAGAGGAGTATATGTGTATATATATATATAGATACACAGATAGATAAATAGAGATGGATTTAGATATAAAACAAAAAAAGAAAAGATTAAATAAAAAGTAAAAAGTAGGGAAAAAAGAGCCGTAGACATATGTTAAATACATACATATGTTAAAACTGGTTTATTGAGCTCAATTTACAACAACTCTCTGTCTCAAACAGGGTTACGAAATCAAAATTGTTGAGTAGTGTCAAGTACGGATAGGACTCCAAGAAATCTTCCTAATCCACCCTCCTTGGATTGGCCTTTTAGCTTGGCAGATAGGGATGAATTTGCGTAACTTCTGGCATGAAAATGCTTTTTTTTTATGAACAGGTGGCAGGAGCCCATGTAATGGGCTCCTAACAGGTGGTAAACATTTCGTGCAAAAGTGTATTTATTTCTAGCATGCCTCGACTTCTTGCATATTGGCTGACGATATTTAACGTTGGACAATGAAAATATTGCATTTTTGATGGTTGACGGTTTACACTATTGAGACCGTCATGAAGCGGTGCCTAATGTTGTTTTATTTCAGACGAGTAAGCATGTTTACGTTGTCATCGTGAAACCGCAAGGATACTTGGGAATTATGAAAATCCCAAAAGAGTCCAAATGAGGACATGTGACAGTCGGGTGAAAAATAAATGGTTTCACGTGTACGTTTTTCATATCTTTGGTGCTAAGACACGCTTTGCAGTAAGTTTATACAGGTCAAACGAGAAAACGCAAGCTTTCGAGCTAGCAACTAAGTCATGTTGGGAAGCTTTCAAACTCAGTTAAAAGCCCTGGCGTTAGGCGAAGGTAAAGGAGATTTTTCAGTGACAATTCTCAATTTCTGTTGCGGTGAAGCTAGTAAGCGTGTTATTTGCCTCAGAAAGCGATATCCCTCGTCATACTTATAATCGTTCCTTTCGTACCTTTTTAAAAATATTTCATAGCATCTCACGCATTGAAAATGAGGACAATTTTACACAAGCAACACATGTCTGTCCATTTCATTTTCCTGTTTCAGTTTCCCGTTTAGTCCAGAAAATTATGGCGTGCGAAAGCAGTCATTGACAGCCGTAAGTTTGCCAAGAGTTGAAATTGTATTTTTATATATCAACAAACTTAAAATCTGAAACAATGAGTGAACGGAAGTCCACTGCCTAAGCTCGAGAGCAGTTTTCATCTCATCGAAAACAGTATAAGTACAAACTCAAGGAATTGTTTGCGCCAAAAACATTCAACTAAATGAGTCATGTCACAATTTTAAGTTGGATCCCGATCGGTGTAATCTTTATTTGCATTTGTGCCAAAAAAATTTGTGAAAAAAACACCGAATTCAAGTTCTTTTTTCGTTGTGGCGGAGCGGAGAGCGAAATTATTGAACTCGTGCGAGGAAAGTGTTTTAAGAAATACAAGGAGGTCTTCAACAAATTCGGTTTTCCTCTCCATGGTTTTAGAATAATTAATTTCGTCCTTATTGGTCTTTTTTTGTGCTTTTTATTCCCAACTAATGGGAACTTCAGTCGACCGACTTGTCACAAAAAACTCTCCGTGAGACAGTGCGTTTTAGAGAAAAAAACTTTTCATCGCCAACTGTTCTCAACCATCCACAAGACTTGTTTTAGGAGTTCTTTTCATCATCCTACAAAAAAGTTGTTTTATCCTTTAAAGTTTTCAGTCCTCCATGTTTGACTGTTACTTAACTTCTGAAACCAATCAGCCTAGGATTTCAAATGACGCCACCCAAATCTCTACTTTTCACGAGTGTATCAATCAACAAGCAAGCAAAAAAAACCAGTTGCACGAAAAACCTAAACTGAAAGAAGAAGGACACGAACATGAAATTCTTCCTTCACAGCCAAGAAAGTATGAACGCTCTTCGTTCCGGAGCGAATTGCGCGAAAATTCTCAACAGAAAAAAGGAAAAGAGGAACATGAAATTGTTTCCCTTCAGTCAACAGAGCGTGAATACTTTCTTTCCCAAGGCGAGTTGCACGAAAACCGTTAACAGAAAGAAGGAAGACACGAACATGAAACTGTTCCCCTTCAGCCAAGAGAGCATGAACACCCTCTGCTACAAGGCAAGTTGCACGAAAAGCCCCAACAGAAAGAGGGACGAGGCGAACACGAAACTGTTCCCCTTCAGCCAAGAGAGCATAAACACCCTCTGCTACAGGGCAAGTTGCACGAAAAGCCCCAACAGAAAGAGGGACGAGGCGAACACGAAACTGTTCCCCTTCAGCCTAGTGAGCGTAAACACCTTCTGTCCCAAGGCGAGTTGTACGAAAAGCCTCAACAGAAAGAAGGAAGAGAAGAAAATGAAACTGTTTCCCTTCAGCCAAGGGAGCGTGAACATCCTCTATCCTAAGGCGAGTAGCACGAAAAGTCTCAACGGGGAGGGAGCGCTAAATAATCCGACCGAGTATCGTGCTACGATACTGTGAGCAAAGACCAAACTAATGAACTATCAAGAGAAAGAGGGAGAGAGGGGCCACTTCCGACCCCTCCCCTACAGTAGTTTCTCACCACTTCCCTCGTACATCTTTTTACTTACTCCATGCTTTCCTCGATCTTACCGCGTCATGACGAGGCTTACATTGCTAATAAAGTGTATTTTTCTTCTGTTATGAAAGAAAATGGCATTATTAGGTGATGACTGCAATGGCCGAGAAGTGCGCAAATAAGCCGCGTTCAGGGACGACTACTGCAAACTAAAGTTGCTCGCACAAAATTGACCGATCCAATAACATTAAACCAGCAATGGATTCTATTTGAATCATTTTTCATCTTTTCTTGCTTTGGTCCTGGTCACCGGTAGTTATCCGTTTCCTAAAATGTAATTTGTTGTTTTTGCATAAACGACTTCGGTAACTGAAGTGGCCTGTTCGTTACGTGAACACTAATTGCGTTTCTAGCTGGTGCGTTACTCAATTCACTGAGTAGAGTAACACAATAACCAGTAACGGATTTAGTGACACTCATCAGTCCCAGATGAAGGACTAAAACATGTGCCTTAGCATTTCTTAACTACTAAGTTTAAACTAGGTTAGAACTCTGTCACAATGTATTGAAAGAACGATGAAAACAGCGTTTGTGCAAAGCAGTTAATCAGACGAAGCGAAAAGCTGCTGTAATCGTAATTGAACTCAAATATTTCACGAAACTGTTAAAAATTGAAAAGTACTTAAAGCAATCAAGGAAATCGAAATTTCTGATTTGGTCCAAGACAAAACATCAGCCTTATCGTGGATTCTGGGATTAGGACATCTCTGAGATGCGTTAACTGTTTCTTGTTATCTTTTTGACAGCGCCTGCGGGAAAGATGAAATGAATCTTGTATTCTGATTGGCTATTCGTCTTGCCCGCTCGTAATACTTATTTTGATCAGGTGGACCTAGGCTGAGGATTACAGCTAGAGTTGTCGCGTAGAGAGGTTATGTTTGAACAATACTGGCAATAGATTCGCAAAAAAGTTGCAGAAGGTAGTCAAAACTATGGAAGCTGATAAGGGACAATTCCAAAATATATTTGAGATCCAAAACAATATTTTGAATCGGAATTTTTTATTCGGATCCTTTTTTGGAAAGTTTTCCAATCTGAAAAACATGAAAAATGTTTGAAATCGCCAAAAATATTTTTGCAAAGTACCACTTGTGCCTGCGGTCAGTTGGAGTCCGAGGCTTACCGACGTTGCCGCTATTCAAAATGACGGACTAGTTTTAGTAATCATTTTTATGATAAAAGTAACAGTTCTCCTCACCCAAATGATCGTGTCGTTCAGATTGCTCGAGATGGACAGCATGTAGGCATCTTCAAACAGTTTCGTAACGTTTTTACACTCTCAATAGTAAGAGCTCGCTTAAATTGCGATACATTTTTTTCTTGTCCATATTTTATGTGCATTCCACCGCACGGGTTAATTAAAATTTATCTTCTTTTGGTGAAAATAAAGTATTTCTTGTTGGAACCGATCCTGCTTGAACTGCAGTTCACTTGCCTCTTTCATTGACTAATGGGACAGAGCGTCTTTTAGAAACAAAATAATTTTGTCTTCAAATGTACTTTGTTGCAAGGTGAGGTACAAGTCACCTAGGGTGATTATCTCAACTCGCGCTCTGTATGTCTTGCTGCTTACACCAGTTACCTGTCAGTTTCAGTGAAAAACGCTTGGAATTATAATGTGGGTCAACAGCCACCGAAGTATTTTTAACACTCCAATTTTCATGAAACAATTATCAACACGAGAGAGCATGATTTACAGATATTGCAAGCAGTCAGGGTATGCGTTATGCTCCATACATCACTGTGATGGTTAACGACTCGTCACGCTTTACTTAAGCTCGAACCATTTCAGAGAAATCGCCGTTGGCCAGAATTATTACAAAACTGAATTGCCTCTTACAGAACAGATGGGTGTGCGTCAAAGAACAGGCAGATGTGCATCAAAAGTTCGATTGTTTTGCATACTTACTAAACACTGAAGCGATTGATACGATGCTCAGATACGGCCGCAGGATGTATTTCGAAAATTAGAGGATAAAATACCATAAAATGAAATTTGGTTTATTAATAGATCCCTTATTCCATGATTTAACAAATAATACGAGCGGAATTTTTCATATTGCTTAAATGTTTCCTTGCCCAAAGGCGCGCAAAAAATACCACACAACTCGCGAAAAGTCCTTACATTGATAGAACTTATATGATATTAATTATATTATACGAGAAAGTGAACAAGAACGACTGAAAATCCTCTTTTAATGTAATCTCTACAGTAGTTCTCTTTTTTGCTGAAGAATCCAACCCACTTTCTTGTTCAAATTACTTTAAACCGACGGAAGAAGATCTCATTACTCTCAAATTCCTTTCCATATTTAGGTAGGCAGAACATCGTTAATATCGTTAAGGCATAATGTTCTCAAATCGTTTCTCAATCTCGCGCTCCTCCGTCATTTTTAATAGCGGTAAAGTTGGTACGCCGCTTGGTACAAGTAATATTTGCCAAAAAAAAACATTTGCGATTTCAGGCATTTCTCCGGTGAATTTCACGAAGAATCTTGGATCGCAAATTATTTTGGGGTCTTTTTGGAAAATTTATTTTTGACTCCAATAATTTCATCAGGATTTGTAATTGGTTTTTGGATTTGAAAAACTTTTTAGAAAGGATAGAAAAATATGATTCAAAATATTTTTTTGGATTTAAAAAATATTTTGGGATTTTCCCTATCGGCTTCCATACCAAAACAAATAAAGGATAAACAAGCATGCTTCATCTCATATGAGTTTCTTTTCCAGTACTAGAAAATGAGAAAGTCATTCTTTTGCTATACGATAAATCTGTTATAGACCAAGCTTTTTCGGTCAAGATCGCAGAATATTAGCCTCGCTCTTTTTCTGCGTTTTTATGAACCTAGTCTGCGTCTTAAAAGAGAGTTTTCAATGACAATTGGCAAGTTTTTTTTAGTGAAACTAGTAAGCGTGATTTGCCTCAGAAAGCGAAATTTCTTCCCATATTTGTAAGTGCTCCTTTTTCCCTCTTTCAACAACTTTTCATTGCATCTCACGCATTACAAATAAGGAATATTTGACACGAGCAACTCGAAGGTAACCATTTCATTTTCCTGTTTCAGTTTCCAGTGTATTTTACAATACAAACAGTATTGAGACGATGGATACTCTTAAGGAATTATTTGGGCCAAAAACATTTAACAAAATAAGCCATTTTACAGTTTTAATCTGGATCCTGATCGCTGTAATCTTCCTTGGCATATTTGCCGCCGTGGATAACACTGAATTCAGGTCTAATTTCCACTGTGACGGAGCGAAGGGCGACATCACTGAATTCAATCGTGGAAAATGTTTCGATCAGTACGAGGGGAAATACAACAAATACAGTGTTCCTATCTATGGCTTCGTGATCATCAATTTCCTCTTTATTGGAATTGTTTGTCTTATTTACTCTCAAGTGGTGAGACCTACAGTCGATCAACTGTCGCTCGACCAAACTGGAAACAAGCTTTTTATCGCTTACTGCTTTCAACTATCCTTAAGACTTGTTTTACGAATTATTTTCATCATCCTACAAACTCAGTTGCTTTATCCTTTGAATTTTTCCACTAACTTTTCCTGTGATTTAACCGATGGAACCACTCAGCTAAGGAATTCATGTAACAGCACCCAAAACTCTACTTGTTACGAATGTAACAATCAGCAGGCAATCAAGAAAACTTTCTGGTTAAACGCTGTCCTTGCAGTAAATGGAATTTTTGTCCTTGTAATTCTGATTGAAACCGTCTATATTTTGTTACGGGCATGGAAAGAAAGAAGTTTTATGCAAAACTCAGAGTTTCTTAGAGCACATCTAAATCCCCCCAGTAGCAATTCGCACCAAAAACCACAAAAGCAAGATGACATTATCCCACGACAGCCAAGAGAGCGTGAACATCTTCCTACCCAAAGCGAGCTGAACGAAACACCTGAAAATAAAGGAGGAGGCGACGAACATGAAACAGTTCCCCTACAGCTGGGAGAGCATGAGAATCTTCCTGCCCAAGGCGAGCTGAACGAAACACCTGAACAGAAAGAAGGAGGTGACGTACATGAAACTGTTCCCCTACCAGCAGAGCATAAGAATCTTCCCACCCAAGGCGAGCTGAACGAAACACCTGAACAGAAAGAAGGAGGTGACGTACATGAAATAGTTCCCCTACAGCCAGGGGAGCATGAGAATCTTCCCACCCAAGGCGAGCTGAACGAAACATCTGAACAGAAAGATGGAAGTGAAGAACATGAAACTGTTCCCCTACAGCCAGGAGAGCATGAGAATCTTCCCACCCAAGGCGAGCTGAACGAAACAACTGAAAAGAAAGAAGGAGGTGACGAACATGAAACTGTTCCCCTACCAGCTGAGCATGAGAATCTTCCCACCCAAGGCGAACTGAACGAAACAACTGAAAAGAAAGAAGGAGGTGACGAACATGAAACAGTTCCCCTACAGCCAGGAGAGCGTGAGAATCTTCCTACCCAAAGCGAGCTGCACGAAACACCTAAACAGAAAGAAGGAGGTGACGAACATGAAACAGTTCCCCTACAGACAGGAGAGCATGAGAATCTTCCTACCCAAGGCGAGCAGAACGAAACACCTGAACAGAAAGAAGGAAGTGACGTACATGAGACTGTTCTCCTCCAGCCAAAAGAGCATGAACGCCAACCGTCCCAAGGCGAGCTGAACGAAATATCTGAAGAGAAAGAAGGAGGTGACGAAGATGAAACATTTCCCCTAAAGCCAGGGAAGCATGGGGATCTTCCTACCCAGGGCGAGTTGAACGAGACACCTGAACAGAAAGAAGGAAGTGACGAACAAGGAACTGTTCCCCTACAGCCAGGAGAACGCCAACCGTCCCAAGGCGAGTTGAAGGAATAACCAGAAAAAAAAATTGGGAGGTGACGAACATAAAATTTTTTAACTTCTGTTTATTTAGCCTCGATAGCTCTAGTCTGCACTATAAGTGTAAATTTATGGCGAGCGAGCGCTAAATATTTGGACCGAGTAATGTTTCACCATATTGTGAGCTTAGTAAGATCGAGGAGACCTAGAAACAAAATAGTCAAATAACGAGGGATGGACCTGCCCGGACCTAGGGACCCCCCTAGTACATCTTTAAGCTTGCTCCCATTCTTCCTCGATCATACCGAGGCTTAAGAATACTCTGTATTAGTCACTACTGTAAACTGACGTCACACACAAATACTGCAATTCGGTCACGGGAAACGAGCAGTGAATTCTATTTTAACAATTTTTTTATTGTTTCTTGCTTTGGTCCTCGACATTAGTAATTACCCTTTTTTATGATGTGATCGGTTAATTTTAGTTAAACAAGTTTCGTAACCAAAGTGGCCGGTTTGTTATGAGGACAGCAACCGCGTTACCGGCTGTTGTTACTCAGTTCATTGAACCAAGTAACACAACAGCTAATAACGGATCTATTGATCGGTCACAAACGAAGAACCAAAACATTGGTCTCAAGCTTTTCTCAAGTACTAAGTTTTAACTAAGCTAGAACCCTGTTACAAGGCATTAAAAGAAGCAGGTAAACAGTTCTTGTGTGAATCTGCCTTAGAGTAAGCTAAAAGCCTCTGTAATCGCAATTGAACACAAATATTTCATGAAACTGTTAAAATGAATATGATTTCAAGAACTCAAGGAAATTTCTGATTTGGTTCTGACAAAACATTTCTCCTATGGGATGGGATTAAGAGTTCTTTAGCAGTACAAATTTTAAGAATCGAAAAAAAAAATTCTGGGAAAAAGTTGACTATAAAGAAGTCCATAAATAAGAAAGAAATAAGAAAGTGAGTCTGTCTTGCTTTGTTAATTTTTTCGCTATCTAGGATTTTATTTTAGACCAGCCACCCCGCCGGCGCTTACCTAAAAGGACCTAGTTGTTCGAAGGCCGATTAGAGCTAGCCCGGGGTTAAGTTTTAATCTGGGTTTCTTTATTCCCTTCTTCAAAGGCCTATTTCAGGTAATTTCTTCAATTCTTTTTAGAACATCCAGGCATCAAATTGTAAACAAAAAGAATTATAATGCATATTCTTTGAAAGCTTTCAGATCTGAGGTCGGATTTCACGCTAACCTTGGGTTGGGCTAAGTTGTTTAAAGCTGGTTTAAGTTAATACACAGCTTCGTTCCCAAGCTCTCTCTCCTTTCCGTTACTTTTTTCTCGCTCTGCGCGGCGGGATTTGATTTAGCCCTTTGAACAAGGTGGATTTGTTGACCGGAGCCTTAAAAATACAAACTAGACGACTAAGGTTTTTAATTCTTTGTTTCATTACACTACTAATCCTATATTTTTAATCTAGGTCGGAATCTTGCAGCCTGTAAGCTATTTCATAAAGAAGTTCTCTTGACTTCGGCATGCTCATTAAATTCGCCAACAGTTCCAATTCGTCCACAAAATCTTCGGAATAAGTTTTGTTAGCAAATTTCAGCAAACGTGGAAATTGACTTCGGATAAAGTAACTTGTGCATAATTTCCACTGAAAATAAGTAAAATGTTTTTCACTGGGCGTGGGTTCAATCTGCGGCGGCGGAGGTATGTAAGGCGGAAGAAGTCCTAAAATACCTTTCAAGTAGTTAGTGATGAAGTTTATTATTTCATATTCACTTTGTTGAAAGCGTTCATCTTCTCGAGCCTCCTTGAATCCGATTGTGATTATTGTTAGGATAATATTTAGGATTAAAAAAATGTTTGCACATGTGAACGTGTAGGTGAATATTGGTCCCACCTTACTGGTAACAGCCTGACCAGGTGATAATAACCGGAAGCTAAACTTCCCTAACAACATGGCGATCATACTGTGAAATGTTGCAATAAAGGTACTGAAAATCTCAGCAACAGTCTTGAGCATGCTGTACGCCCAGTACGTGAAGCACATAATGCTTACGAAGAAAACAAAGGCGAATCCGGAAATATCTCCTCGAATCCTAGAAAGCGTATTATAAAATATCATGAAGTTCTTGTTAAACTTGAGAAACTTTAAGAACTGTATCGTAGGAATAAGGACAATCAAACACGAGAAGTACGCAATGTAATCGTCATAAAAAGCCACCGTCAGGAAGCCGTAAAACGTGTCAGGGTTTTCGCGTAGCGCTTCAATAGCGCGGTTTAGGTGGCTTGCGCGGCATGCGTATAAAGCGATAGTCACCAGCGAGAATAGGATAAGGAAAATATCAGTGAGGTTCCACACGGATCTGAAATAACTCCAGCGATCTCGGTAAATAAGACTCCCCACTCGGTAAATAAGCTGTACCACGAAGACAACAAATATTATCTCACTGACAAGATAAATGAACTGGAGCGGCGTAAAGTAGCGGTACAAGCGAAATGAATACATATCAAAACGTGGAAACGTTCCACCGAACGAGGAAAATTCTATTGAAAATATCACCGCTGATAATATGTTAACGTTTACGTTGTAGACTGAAAACTCTAAGAAAACCATCCTTGTTAGGTCATCCACCCACTGATTTGCCTCTAGAGAGTGAAGAAGATCGATTGCCATTTTCATATCCGTCCCCAGGTAAGCGATATACCCACCACCACCGAACGCACGTCCACTGCGTCCCCACGTCGTGTATGATGTCTCAGATTCTCTCCCGCTAAGGTATTTCCATGGAGAAGTAAAAGTTTGGTTTGGTAGAGACATTGCTCTTTTTTTCCACTCTTGGCTATAGTCATCAGTGTCTTCATTATGTTCAGTCAAGGAAACTGGAGTACACTTGGAAAAATAATTTTCAATAGAGCCCGCTAGGTGGCAACTTGCTGAAATAATGAGAGACGGCTTAGTAATGAGAACCAGACAGACCAACGTCAAAGAAAAGAGGTAGGACCCAGGACGAAAGCCGAGTGCAAAAATGAAAGCGAACGCCAGATCTGGGAATCAAATTGAAGACACAGCGAGAAAAGGAGGGGGCTGAAACAGGCCAACTTCCAAAACTGTTGACAATTTATTCAAAATTGATGAAATAGAAATAGAAGCATTTTATTTGTGGAAAGATCTGGGAAGCATGCCTACTCGCTGCTCTTTCAGATAGCTCTGATATACACCTTTGATCTGAGTAAAACCGCGGAGATCAAGGATCTATGATGATTGTCATTTCTATGTTTTTAATTGTGGATCAAAAGTTATAAGAATGCAGCTCGATTTAAATCATGATCATTGAGATACTTCAAAAGAAAGTTACTCACCTCCTGGTTTAATTCTTTGTTGTCGAAGAATTGCAGTCCCCAGCAGGAAGCTGCACCCATCGGCAAGGAAATGTCTTCTGCCTTTCCTAAGCGTTCCCTCAAGAGGCTCATGAAGCAGCACGGGAATTGTATCATTTGCAAGCCATTTCCAAAATCTTTTATCGTTGTTTACCTGACAACACAGGTTGAAATCAGGGGCATTAAATATTGATGAAAAGGACGAGAGATAAGTTTCTTACAATAATCTTAAAGATAACTCAGCTGTAACCAGCTGAGCAAGAACTTAGATGTAGCTTACATGGCCGGCGTGACTGAGGAAAGAAGGAGACGAAAATTATAGAATGAGAGTGATCTTTGGGGATTCTAATGATCGCTCTCTTAGCTCGAATAACTCAGTGGGAGTTAGACAGGGTAATTTAGTATTATCAACTGAGTTGATCACGTAAATTGGCCACTGTAAATAGTTTCAAAGCTGGCGTTTCGACCGTTAGCCCTTCGTCAGCGGGATTGCGAAGGGCTGACGCTCAAAACATCAGGGATGGGGGTCGGGAGGTTTTGATCGGTTCCTGATAAAATCTTCCTAATCCTCTCATAAGACTCTTCTTGTGATGCTCCCTGATTAGCTGTTAATTTGCGGTCAATTTTCTATAATCACCCCGAGTTATGTTCTGTTGGCGATAACTTGTTCCCTCTCCATTGCCCCTGAAACACATGATCCCTCCTTCCCCCGCAAAAAAATCCTCCGATCCCGAGGAAAAGTAACGAATGGACCCTCAGCTAAATTATATTAATCAAATTAAATTTCATGTTGAAACATAATTACCCCACGTGTGAAGCTGTTGGTGATGTTGAGGGAGTGCTCCAGGCCAGCTCTTATAGGATAGGAAGAAGAATCCCTGTTTCCAAGGGAAATAAAAACTAACAGCCCTAGAAACAAAACGTTAAAACAAAGCATCTTTAGCACGTCCTCCAATTCCCTGTCCTTCCCAGCCTCCTCCTGCGCTTTTTGTATCTCTTCTTGAGTTGGGGGCATGGGAACTGGTTCATTCTCATCCTCATCGACTTCATCAGCATAATACGTTGTCTCTTGTTCCTCATTAACCCAGACTTTACTTTCAAGTTCATTTATCAAATCCTCTTCTTTTACTGGTCGTTTATACAAAATTGAAAAAAAGATAGCTCGCACGACGACATAAAATGACTCCAGGACAAAAATTTGGCCAATGATCGCAATGCCAAACGTCACAAGCCACGACTTTGTTAGTGGGGCAGACCATTTAATTCCAATTGCAATAGCAACGACGAATGATATGAATGGAACAACAAAGCAATGAACTTGATTGGCCCTACTGAAAATCTCGTTCAATCTGGGCGAAGCCCTCACGTTTGGTTTCTTAATGCTTTCGCCGTCGACGAGATGTTTTGGAAATGGAAGGCTCATCCATATGTTTGGAATTTGATCGGAATTTGTTAAACATGCAGTCCAGGCGACTGACTCCGGCCTACTTTCTTCCTTTTCTTCTTCAGCGAGTTTATCAGATGTCTTAATTTCTTCTATTTCTGAGTTCCAACGAGTCTCCTCTAAACGTTCCGAGCCACAATGCTCTCTTAAAAACCCGTCCTTTAATCTACCTTGAAAAACATGCGAGTTTTCATCCAAAACCTTAAATAGGTCTTCTTCAGCTGATAAATGCCCAAGAATATCAACCAAATCCTCGAGATCATGGGCTTTGTTCGAAGATGCATTTTCATGGGATCCTTCTATTGACTGATTTTTATAGACATCCAAAGCTAAATGGCTGTTTTCGTTATTGAATTGAAGATTTTCTTCGTCTTTAGTCTTGCTTTGCAGTTCTTGATAGTTACTAAATTCCAGGTGGATTCCACTCGTACTGTTATCCGAACTGGATGTGTTTTCATTATTCGTATCAGTATAAGAATCAGGGCATTCACCTTCGTCAGCTTTCATGATCTCATCTAAAAATATGGTGGAGTTTATCTCTTGTAATCTATCTCGAATATATCCTTCCACATTCTTCTCTCCAACTCCCATTGAAGCGTTTTGATGTGAACTTAAGAACAGACTCTGTATCAACAGACGATAAATAAAAGCAATTCCACAACAGACGAGAGCTCTGTAAACATCGCCTAGGTTCACTTTCCATGGCCCTAGTCTGATTTGTGAATCGCTAAATAATTTCTGTGTTGTAAGAACCATTGCTATTGAAACGATTTTCATCATTCCAGTCACTGCTAGGCAGCACGACATTTTCTGAAATTTACCAAACGTTTTGCTATTGCTTTTGTAAAGTAGAGAGAGCCAAAGATGCTTTTTCTTTAAATTGTAGTCCATTTTACCTTCAAACATGGTTAAAAATTTAAGAAGAATCTTTCTAGGTATGGGTTTCAACTTGCATTCAACTTCTTTCGAGCCCGTGCTGACGTCTAGCCAGCGGTTTGCCGCAAAGTACCATGTGACATTTGTGTTCAAATGACAAACTATGACATCCTCTAAGAACCACGAGGGACGGGGGCCCGAGATGTCATGCCATATATGAATTTCTCGTATTTGGTCTAAAGAGCAGTTAAGTGTCACTAGGAAGGAACTTGTAGATGAAGGTTGAAACATTGGGCGGTCGGGGTCCCGTAAAATGATAGGTTTTGTCTTACGGCGGTTACCGTAAATTCGGCAGAACACATTTGCAGTAGTGGAACTGTGCCGACCAGCTCCTGTGTAGAACATAAGCAGGTAATACTGTGGAGAGCGGTGAATTGATCTCTGTGGGATGACTGTGACACCACACTGTAAAACAAGACAGGCATTTTACGTATTTAACTAAGACCACATTTTCAAACTCGCGCCGTCTTTTTTATCTCATACCATCTTTTTTCTTGTCATGACTTGAAGAGAAAAACAAATTATAACAAAAGTTGAAGGGAAGCTCTGTTAGAAACTTTTGCTTTAACATTCATCCGCTTCATTTAAGGTAAGAAAGAGATTTTTACAAAATTTAGACTTTTCTTTTCATAGTCGAATGCTGACACTGAAATATGGAGAAACGCCAGCGAGTTTAGGAATAAGTTGGGTTTAACAGAGAGCATGGAGAAGATTGGTTTAAACTGTCTTTTTGGTTTTGAATGCGGCAGATGATTTAAGAAAATGATCGCTCTTTTCTTAAAATTCTTACCATTTTCTCCTCCCTGCGGTCTTTTTTTCGGGCATAGAATGTTCCCAGAATAAGGAGCACTGTGGTTGTCGTTACGACCCCAAGAAAAACAAACATCATTTCATTCTCTGATTTCTCTCGAGGTTCCTCCAGCTCCATACCTAAAGTTTCATTTGTTGTGGTATTCATGACGTGTGACTTTGTATCGTCAGACCTGGAAACGCGCGGCAACAACGTAGAAAAAAATCAATTATATGTTTGTGTGTATACTTAATTAACCATTCCCACAATGGGGCCATTCAGAGCCAATACGAACAAACTGAGAACAGACATTGTGATGTGGTGTTTCAAAATCTCAAATGGCCATAGGCAGAACAGTTGGCGAGAGAATATGGGTTGGCTATATACAAAGCGGAGCCAAGGCTCGAGTTAAACTCGGGGTAACGGAGAGCAAATCCATTGAGTAGTGAAGTGGAGGGCTAGCTTACTTGTAGCCGTACCCTCCCTCCCCCCCAAGGTGATGAGAAAGCGAGGGAACGTCAACGAAAACCTGACACTAATGATATTCTATGACTTCACACTTTTGAAGAAAATATAGAATGATTTTTCATTGGTTAACCCCTTTTGCCGATTCTTTCGTGAATTCTGATTGGTTAGAGTTGGTAATTTTCTTTCATACCAACGAACAAGATGGTGAACAAAATGCTTTCATGGTCAACATCTCAGACAACAGCGACCAATGACGAGTTTTTAAGGCAAGTTTGCGCAACTTTTGGGATATAGGAATTTCAAGAAAAACAGTAGAAAGCCATAGATATATTTTAAGAAGGTAACGATGTCTCCGTTTCGTTACCAATCGGCTACGGAAAATCTTTAATAAATAAAACAGCGCCAGTGATCGATCGCCTCTCTTCTCTAGAGGAAACTAGTCACTATATTTATTGTGCTGCCCGTTAAAGCTCTCATAGGAGACCAGGACCACTACGCTTAAGCCGGTGGAGGGCTTGAATCTTAGACTACCAGATTACTTCACCAGCGCCCTAGGCACTTGGCCATACTGGTTCATCCTGCAGTACTCATGGAAATCAAGAGAACCTAACGAGACATGTTCTCTTGTGGTGGTATAATGGAACATATTGGGGTTCTAATTAATAGACAGATAGAAAACAATCCTTTGTAATCGATCAAGCTGCGTTTAAACTGACAAAATTTCTTCGATTAATGCACCAATGCAGGAAAATGTTTTGTCATATACATTGCAAAAAGCTAACGTGTCCACGAAAGTTGGGACAGAAAATCAGCTCCTGAATTTCCCTACACCCTTAGGCAGGTGCCCTAATCAGGATGACTAACACCAGAAAATGTCGTCCCTCATAACTTGTTCTTGACGATTTTATTTATTCCAAACCTGACATCTAGTATTTGGGCAGGGATGTTGTCTTACAAGGCAAAACTTGTTTTTTTTCCATGGCAAAGTTTAAAACGTGGCTAAGTTAAAAAAAAGCAACAACTATAAAACAAACAAAGAGAACAAACAATTTTGCCCCCTGTAAAAATATAAACGAAAGTTTTTCTTTTCTCGTTGGGCAGGTTGTTCAATCGAAAATTAAATTTGAAATGAATATCGCTAAGGCATAAAAATTATGTTATGACCTGTTAATTTCCTCAACTGCGCTTCTTCCGTGGTTGACAAGTTACTTTCATTTTTGTCTTCATGACAACTGGATGATTGATTTTTGTCAATCATCAATGCATGTATGCCTCAGGTTTAGCTTGCCTCTTGCCTTTTCAGCGTAATAAAAATATAGAGATAAAACAGCCAATCATTTATTGTCGATGGGAAATACTCACAACGCTAGTTAAAAGACAGGCGAACATAAAACGGCAAATTTTGGAGACGCAGATATTCTAACCGAGCAGGCATTTGGTTGAAGCTTAAGGAGCTGTTTTCTCAAAACGGTGTCAGCTCTTTATTGTCGGTAAAAGAAATTTTTTGAAAAAATGCCGTAAGCCATTAACTTTTCTTCATCATTAATTCAATCGTAATCGAAACACAGTCTGGTAGAGTCCGAAACTGCCCAAGAATTATTAAAATTACACTGTTCGTTTACAAATTACATAAGATTCGCTCGGCCTTTCGTTAGAGCGAAGGTGTACATCACTGACAAGTTCGCTAATGGTATGTATGTCTCAACACGTAAATTCGTTTTTAAAAAGTACTTGCTTTCCAGCGAAATCCCTCAGAAATTAAGCTTAAAGTTATATTCTTTTTCGTAAGTGTCAAACTATTGTTTTGGTGAAGGAAACAAATTCAAAATCATGTTCGCCGGAATTCAGTGTGTTTGTGTTATCTAAATGCTTCTCTGTAAGCGTATTCATTGTGAGAGAAAAGTCGTGTAAAAGAGAGAAACATTTAAAATGTTTTTACCCGACCATTCTCATTTGGATTTAAAATTAAAGTTATTTTCATTTGGCATTGCCAATCTTTTGGCATATACCAGTGTTTTGACAGTGTACTGCAACGGAATAGTGAGAAAGAAATACAGCGCATTCTAGCGTGTTTTATCGCCTGACCTGTTAAAACCAGTCCTGCTGATACCAACGTAATTTATCAGTAGCAGTTAACTTACAGTACGCAGAAAACAAAAACCCAACGCTTCTGATCCCGTGTTATTTTTAACTACGCAACTACTGGTTGAGTATTACAAAATTACATCCTACATCGTTGTTGGCGATGTTACTACTGAATGTTGCGTGTTAATTTTTCAATTGCCGCCTTGCAGCTGATCTGCCTTTATAAAAGGTGCGATGCGCAAATAATATTTTTTAGAAAGGTACTAAGCTTTTCTCTTAAACAATGAATTTAAGCATATCAAGCCAGAGGCAGCTTACCTTACTTGAAGGGACATTCGTGTCTTTGTTTTCAATTTTCATTAATTTTTGTGTCGTTATCCACGAACCTGGAAGAATTACAGGGTCTGCACGACAAAACCATTCACTCCACGGGGTGAATTGGAAAACCAGCCAAAACTAGAGTGAGCGTCAGTCAATACTTGGCATGCGGTACTGTTTACAAATTTGTCACCTGTGGCTAATTTGAATCACTCAAGAACGCACCACAAAAAAAAATTTATAACTTCTCAAACACTTGAACATGTAAAGCTCAGCGCTGAGAATACAGTCTAATCGAAACTTTGTTTGGGTTTTGCTCATATTAAGAGAATGTCAGTCAGCTTTGAAGAATACGTATTTCTTTTCCCATCCCCAAACCTCCTTGGTCTGGATACTATCCATATGGCAACTTATTTTAAGAAAACTTGTTTGAAATGTTGTTTGAGGCAAACTTTCATTCCGCAAGTCTCATATGGTTCTTGTATGATTTTCAAGAAATATCTGACACGGTCAAATATAAGGAATTGAAGAAAAATTGAAAATCTAAAAACTTTCCACGACACGAAAGGATTCCAAGATTAAATACATTTAAACGCTGCTTTTACTTGAGGAGGAGAAGTTTCTGATTAAAAAAAAATCGACCTAGCTGTCTATAGATTTAGCAAGAAATTAGAAAAAAATACGCCTGGTCTACAGCTGTGAAAACATTTCGTTTCGATTATATTTCGATTACGACTTGGCAAAACTCATTTTTATTGCCGATGGTAACAACATCCTGTCATTCGTATGGCTTATGCGGTTGACTTCCTTAATGAAATATTCATCCCATGACAATGACTAGGTTTACCATATAGTTACTATAGAATTGATTGGTGATAAAATTAAAAGATGTGAGCCTTAAATTCAAATTTAGATATGTATACAACAAATAGCTAAATCACCCACGCGAGGGATATTTAACAAGTTGTAATTTGACACTGATTTTTGTAAGGTAATCAATGGATTGGTGTAGTTAAGTTTAACGAAACTTTCTCCGTTTTTTTATTTACTTTTTGGAAAAAAAGCGACACATTGAACCAAAACCTCAAATTTCAATATAGGATTCTACAGGATAGTCTTTTAATGATATTTCAGTGGGAATGCAGAAATGCCAAGTTATTCGTCATGTCATTTGACGAGACATCTGTTTATGATCACTGAGTCGGCAACGCGTTTTTGTTTTCCTGTCTTATCCCACGCCGATGTAATTTAAATCAAATTTGGTCTTCAGGGGTCGGGTGCTTAATCACAGCTCCTCGTTAAGTGCATGTACTGCTTGTATTTTTCGTTCAAAGTGTCAGCAATGTAAATCATTAATCAGTTCACATTTTGTTAAGGTATTGGAATGAATAAACGAAAGTAGGAGGGAAGTTAGGAAGGAGTAGAGGAGTGGATACCACTCCTGAAGTTTCCACACTAAAATGATATTAGCGAAGGGACTGAATAGAAACACTTTAAAATCAATCAGAACAGCTTCAAACTTTCTATTCGTAGAAACTTGCAAGCATTTTACCATCTGATTGGTTATGCTACTCGTTGTCTATTTCGACATTGACATTGTCTATTTAGACATTGAGTGAAGCGAGTACTCTAACGGTGTGTAGTTGTAAACAGAGTGAGATTGAAATAAGAACCTGTCTCGTTAATTTAGTTTAACCTGTTCTAGGCATTCACTTCGTAAAACGAAGCGCGATAGCAATTGGAAAAAACGATAAAAAACGAGAGAGACTTGGGTCGGGTCGCGACTCGACCCAAACCGCTTTCGTCTATCAAGCGTTTGACATCTCGAACTCAAAATCTTCTTGTTAGATAGATGTTAAAAATCCTACAAATCATTTAAAAAAATTTACAATATAAATAGGATAAACTTGAATGGGATAAAATAAGACTTAAGTGAGATAAAAGTAAGACGAGATAACGAAAAAAATGAGTACAGTAAACTGAAGAGTGTGTTTTATAATTTTATGAATTTGTTTATAGTTCTCAGTGAAAGCTTTTTATTAATAGCCACTAAACGAAGTATTCCTGCTTTTGTTTTGATAATTTTTTCCTTGATAACCTGTCAATGAGGCTGCGTGGTTCATAAATCCGAACATGAAATTTTTTATCATGGAGAGAAAAAAAGGCAAAACGTAGCCAGTAACATGTAAGCAGAACATGGGATCTTTCATATAATGGCTTTGAGATGGGGTTAATCCTGTTCAGACCGTTAACAATATTATGGTTCACCACTGCCTTTCATTCCTGTCTTCACGATGTTTCAGTAATTATTAGATAATCCCTTTCTTTTGCCAAAGGTACTTGAATGAAGAATGAAAATCGAAATACAGCTGTTTGTTCTGGTGAAAGATGTTTGGATTCATGTCTCCTTGTGTTTCTTGCGGCGCGCTTAAAAGAAAAAGTTTTGTGAACAGGTGTAGTCAGGTTTCCTCCGCATCAAGAAAATCTGCGATTTTCACGAATCCAAAATCATCTTCATTGATTGTTTGATTGATTGTTTGTTGTTCAGCTGAAAATTTCAGAGCAACTTGTTTGAGTTCGGCTTAGTCCTGGCGTCCCTAAGTTCTTCAAATCTACACGAATACGGCGATCTCTGTTTAAATAACGTAAGCTTTCGGTCACAATTTGAATCCTTCAAAACTCAGATATAAATGTTAGAGACAACAAACATAAACGCAAAATTAAAGCGTAAAAAGAAAAGCTAAAATAACACGCAATTATTTTTGACAGGAAAGAGTAGAAGACTGCAGGGCACATAAATTATTTACCACCCAATAATGAGAGCATTAGGGAACATTATTCCTGCCAAGAAAATTATGCTAATTTAGCTAGAACATTCTACTGTCTTTGGGGGCGGGTAAGCAATGTCAAAGGAAACCACGGTAGTTTCAAGCAATATGGAACTCTTTCAAGTTAAAACTTAAAACTTCAGAGTTTAAATTCTTCTTCTTTTACAGATTGACTGCTCAATCTTTTGCACCTTTTACTCCGAACATTTTGCCTTTCAAGCTTTAAGTTACATGATAATACATTTGTTTTCATATTAACATGATAATAAAGTTGTTTTCATATTAATATAATTTAAGACTGATAATTTTCAACGACATTTGTTAAAGAAAGAGCGCTTTACTTGTGCTTTGCTTCAAATCTTCCGTATTTTTGTTAGCAAGGCCCCTCTTAAGTTACCTCCGCCATCAAATTTTAAGGTTTTCGCAAAATTTCTGGAGAGGGTGACCAGTCAGGGGAAAAAATGTCGTACACTCGTTTCCTCACTTGGAATCCAGCTAAGCTAAGATGGAGAGATTTGAGATCACAGCTTTGTTTTTTCCTTTTCTTATCTGGAAAAGAAAAAGGATATTTCTGAAAACACTGAATCGTTTTTTCCTGCACAGCTTCTTTTTTGGGACAATTGCTGCCTTGTTATGCTCTCGTCCATGAAAGAAGACCGCGTTTCTGCCACCGCGATTTATTAAGTCTTTTGGCAATAAATAAATTGTATGTTTTTCAGTGGGGACAGAAAACTTTTCTTGGGGTTCCAAAACAAAAATGGCGAAGGGTTCTTATTCATAAGTTTTTTGCCTTATCCGGGCTGCAGAATTGTAACCGAAAGCTTATTTTAATCCAAATTTTTTTCAGGGCTGGAATAAAAACTAAATACTTATTATTTGCTTAGTTCAATCCAAATTTTTTTCAGGGCTGGAATAAATACTAATAACTGATTATTTGCCTCATGGCTGCAATTCGATTTTCGTTTGAGGAATGCTTCTTACATGCCACTGAAAAAAGATTTTCAAAATTGAAGAAGTGCATTGTATCTGCCAGCTTGAGAGCCTACATCCTCCGGTTGTTTCGTTGCACTATTTTGATTAATATTTGCCACCTCAATCCGACAGTTACTACTTTACACAATGACAACGCATCAATTATCTTTGTTGACAATATTTTAGGTATTCATTTGTTGCAGACGAATAATTAAAATGTGTAGAACACACCTGCTCTATTTTAGAAGCTTCAATGGGCGACAAGTTTCTACTTTGATGCTTTCAACACATCGATAAAAAAATGTGTGTTACAATTTTACAGTTTAAGTTTGACGAATCGTCTAAGAATCTTCTCTATCTTTATGTTTTACTTGCCAACACGTTAATATCATGCTGTTGTTCTGCTGGTAAGTTCTATTTTTCCGCTTTTCACATCGCTGATAATTAAATAAAGCGCGTAATGTTCAACATCAACCCGACATTTTTTTTTTAATATGTAAACCAGTGACTAAGAGCTCTGTAAGATAAAAGTCACTAATGCCTTCCATTTGCACTTAAAGTTGTTTCGGTGATCCCATTATTTTTCCTTGGTTCACCTACTTCAGTAAGCTTTCCAATGTTTCATATTACGCGGCGACGTATTTGGCTGGTCAACTTTAACATGTCTCGATGTAGCTTCATGAATTTACCTTGTTTCCTTTACACTCACGAAAAAACGCCCTCAGAAGCTTTCTATTTCTTCACATAGTTTCTGCTTTTGTATAATTAATTATTAAGGCAAGGAAAGAAACTTGTAGGACTCCCGTGCACAACTAAATTCTAGATTTACTGTTATTTTCAGGTGTGTGCTCAAGTTTTTTTTGTTCAATTCTCTCAGTTGTTTGCTTAGAGGTGGTCGGCTTTTAAAATCAGTTCACCTTCAGTTCAATTCGCGCTCAATCGTTTTTAATATCATCCCTGACGATATTTACACTGAAACGTCCTTGTACTTATCAAAAGGAATTGCTTTTTAGTTCTGCTTTCGTTTTAAAATACGATTTCTTCGAAATTTTGCCATTGCATATTTTTATTTGCCCTGGAAAGAAAAATCTTTCTATGAAAAATTTACCCGGTTTTCTCTTCGGTGAAAAGTGTTTGGAAAGATAGAAATTAACGCGCACATCATTGATCTAATTTGTTGGGCAAGCTTTGCTGTCTCCCTTTTTCTTTTTGTTTCAGAAACCTTTGAGATAATAATAAAAGCAAAACTTTCAGCTCACGCATGTTTGAATTTTATACTTTTTTCCCGAAAAATGGGTGGAAATAGCAGAACGCATGTTGTTCATTCTATAAAGTCAATAACTATCTCTCTCCCGAAAAGGTTGCCTATGATACAACAAATCTGAATGACAATGGTAAAAAAGGATTTTAAATCTTTATCACAATAAATTCATGGGTGGGAGGGGGGGGGGGAGGGGGAACGACTTTTCGATGTGACCGTTACATTGCAGCTTACTCCTGAGTATTTTGTTAGTTTCTTGGACAGTGGCTAAACTCATTGACAACCCTGAGATTGAAAAGAACGAATTTGAAATAAAATAGGTAAATTTTTAAAAATATAAAAACTATAACATCGCTCAGTTCCTTCTACAGATGACGAATTTCGCAGCATCGTATTTAAGGAATCAGTAACAAACACGGCAATGAGAAATCACGTGATCAGGAGCACTGAGGTGACTAATGAAGGGAGCTGCAGAGTGATGTGTTATATGGAGCCTAATTGTGTGTCCATCAATGTGGGTCATTTGGAAGGAGGAAAACTCATATGCGAGTTGAACAACGCCACGGATGAAGACCAATTTGTCAAATTTCTTGAGAACAAACCAAGTTTCACCTATTCAGCCATAATCGAGGTATTGCTTGACATAGTACCATGTGTATTTCGTCAGAATTAGTGAGGAGTCTGATCTTTCTTTAAACTTAAAAGTATTGTGTTTCTTTTCTTAACAGAATCCATGCAGCAACAACCCATGTGCAAACAGTGGCACCTGTCAGGCTGGATTCACCAGTAAAGGTTTTCGTTGTCTCTGTCGACCTAGATTCACCGGGGAAAACTGCCAATTTAAAGGTAAAAATGGTAATGCTCTATCACCAACGGTAAATGTCGTGAAAGTTATTAAATTGTTTGGCCAAACAATGACACCCCATATGAATCACCAGAAATCTTTGCATTTAGATTGTATCAGTCGAAGCGAAAGCGAGAGAAGGAAACTGAGATTAACAATCAAAAGTTCCCAAAAGTGTGCAAGCGAAAGGTTCTGTGTTACCATGAAAATTGATTAATCAATTAACATAATCAATTAAAAGGGGCACAAAAGTGAAGCATTAAGTTCACAACCTGGTTAGTTTGGGGAGAAAATTCCTAGTGGAGAGCAAAGTTATACTTAAAGAACTCATCATTACTGTTTTTCCTTCGCAGTCAAACGAAATTGTGCTGAAATCTACAAATCCGGTCAAACAACTGATGGTGTGTACACCATTAAACCCGATAACATGTCTATCTTTGAGGTATTCTGTGACCAAACAACAGCTGGTGGAGGATGGACAGTGTTCCAGAAGAGACTGGACGGCTCGGTTGATTTTTACCGCCACTGGAACGACTACAAGCACGGCTTTGGTGACCTAAGTGGGGAGTTTTGGCTCGGACTGGACAAGATTCACCTCCTGACCTCATACAGTCACAACATGCTGCGTGTGGACTTAGGAGACTTTGGTGGGAACACTGCTTTCGCTGAATATAACAGCGTTGTTGTTATGAGTGAGGAAGACAAGTACAAGCTGATCATTGGCCCTTACTCAGGTAAAACAGCAGTTTCCTTATTCATTCTGTGAGAGGGGGATTGGTTTAGGGATTAATTATGGTAATAGGACCGAGTGGCGTCCAAGTCGGTCTGTAATCATATGAATGATTGACAAAATCAGACAACTGCGAAGCGGGAGTCCGATTTGTGAATCACGAGTATGATTACAGACTGAATTAGAATCCACTCAGTCCTATTACCAATTAATCAAAACTATGACAAAATTTGAGAAAAAAAACTAGATATCTGGTATACGTTAACTAGGCGAGATGCGAGATAACAGTGCGCGCACATGACTCCTTCTGTCCACTTACACAGGCATGACGCGTTAGCTGTCCCTTTAACTGTCCTATTACCCTATCCAATTACAAGCATGACGTGCACACTGTCCTGTTATTGCTCAAATCGGGCTGGTGATAGCCCATTACGTTCGAGAATTTTGCTATAGTTTTGATTATTAAGAGTACTGAACGTCTCCGAAAAAAAAAAACAAAAAAACAGAAATAACATATTGTCTCAACCACACCGATGTGCAATTTCGACAACGCATTATATAAAGGTATTCACTGATCAATGATGCCCAGTGGGGCCAATACAATTTTTTTATAGTAGTAGTCACATTTTACGGCCCAGCCTCTTCTTCAAACTTTCAAGCACACTTTGAGAAACAAGTTGATGAGCGACCACTGGAAGTGTAGTCGTCATCGATTTCATTATTATTATCAATTTCATTGTCATTTTCACTGATATTTTTGTCATAATAATTTATACCATCATCAATATTGATATAATTATTATTTTTGAAAATCTTTTTTATGCATTTCACACCTATTTGCGTTTCTCGAAGATGCATCTTCGCACTCAAATCGAGTTTTTTTTTATTACATATCATTATTGCTAAAATTAATCTTTTTAAGGTTTTCCTTGAAATTAACACTTGACTGAATTATTTTTCAATTCGAATGGTGTTGTTTAGATAGTAGGTGAAATCTAAATGAATCATTTTCAGGAACTGCTGGTGATTCTCTCACTTATCATCGTGACCTGCCATGGAGCACTCACGATCAAGATAATGATAAAGTCGCCGAAAATTGCGCCAAGACGAAGCACGGAGCCTGGTGGTATCGCCGTTGCTATGCCTCCAACCTAAATGGCCTCTATTATCGAGAACAGCACTCTTCCGAAGACGGAGTTGTCTGGTATTACTGGAGGAGAAATTTAGTGTCTCTGAAAAGAACAGAGATGAAAATAAGGCCAACGGATTTCTGACTTTCAAGTCTGAATTTGCAGGTTATACAACTTCAGGGTATACCACGTCTACTGAGCAGATTTCAGTTTTTCTCGTTTGATTGTTTGTTTGTCGGTTTCGCTTGTTAAGCTTAAGATTGTCACGCACATGCGCATCAATAGTTTTAAAGATTTGTAGCACTCGATTAGGTTTCTACAGTGGATAATTTCTTCTCTAGGTCATTTCAGATCCGATTTAAAAATCCTAAAGTACGTGAGATGGATAAGGATTTTAATTGAGCTATTTTCGAAATTAAAACAGATCGTACCATCGGAAAGATTATTCAATCATCAGCAGTGAGGGATTTTTTTTACTTAAACTCTCTAATGTATTACAATGGACACATTTGTGCATCTTTATGTTCAAAGGGATGATGCTTCCATTTCCTTTGTCTCCTTGATCATGGGAGCCATTTTGTTAAAAGACAAAATTGCTTTTAATGGAACGTTTCTACGTTTATCATTTAAAAAATGTAACTTAGAAGTTTCTCTTTTCTTGTGGTGTTGGAAGTTAAAGGGAAACGTGTTTTATTTGCTTATCACACTCCTCGAAGGGGAAAATATATGTTAAGCGTCTCTTTCTGTCATAAAATAGTGTATTTTTCAACTCATACATTACTTAACGCTACTTCATATACTTCCGGTTCCCCTTTCTTATCGTAAATTCGGAGTGGAGAAATTGTTCTATTATTTTGACATTTGCCTTTTTCAGCGAGTTCCGTTTAATGATTGTAGATATATGAAAATCATATATGTGCACCGCGGTGAAGAAACGAATATAAGAGATCCTCGCAGCTATAAATACTACTGAACTAGTAGTTGAAATAAGACCTGAAAAAATTTCAGGCCCGCACGGGATTTGAACCCATGACCTCTGCGGTGCAGCGCTCTACCAACTGAGCTAACAAGCCAACTGGGAGCTGGTCAATATGTTGGGTCTAAATAAACTATCCAGGCGATGAATAATAGGTAGGAAGTGTGGAAGGGTGATTAGGGCCCTGAGCCTGTAATCCGGTAGTCCAGAGTTCAATTTCTCCACTCTGCTACTTACTGGATTTTCTCTCGGTTCCCTTGAGTTCGACTCCTTAACTGCACTTTGTATATTGACAACTCGTCTACTCCAGCCAGTTGCAATTTTGATAGAAAATTTCTGTTTATAATATTTGTTTGTCCTACAAGTTTGTTGTTGTTTGTATTTGGCCCTGAAAGGCCGTATTGGGGGAGTGATAAATTAATGCAAATTATTATTATTATTGTTATTATTATAATTAATAATTCTTTTTTCGATATAATCATTAAAAATTTTGACTAAAATTATGATTAAATCCTTGAAAAAATTGAAAAATACATTAAAATGTCTAATAAAAATCTAAGAAAAACCAACGGATACACGTATTAGGTGTCAGCACTTCCCCGTTTATTTCCTGATGTATAATAATAATTATCATTATTATTATTATCAAAATTATTAATATTATTATAGCTATTATTTGCGCCAATCACAACAAAAAAAACTTGTCAACAATAGTGAAATGCACAATAAAAACATGAAACGTACTGTATTCCAATAGAAAGTGGTCTCTGTTTATTCTCTTAATGGGGCTTTGTCACGTTTTGTACACCTTTTAAAACAGACTAGGCCTGAAAACAAACTCAAAATTAATGATTTTAACTTCATCATTAGTTATCGGTGTATATCTCGGCCTTTCCTGACTGAGCCTGCTCCTTTTTGGTTCAATGTTGGCTCTTGGGTCTCATTGTACGTTAGGATTCATATTGCAATATTTGGAGCTCACAACACTAAACACGTGCTCGCCATTTTTTAATGTCAACAGTATGTACTTACATTCCTTAAATGCAAGGGGTATGGATTCTAATATATTACACTTATGTATCAGTGCACGGTAGGGGTGTAGTCAGCTTATATATATTTCCTGGGCCTACAATTTTTTACTGCCCGCTCGACTTTTGTAATATAACTCTTGCAAATGTTGAAACAAGAATTGAACTTACTTAGGGAGCAGGTCTACAACAATGTTGTTGAAGGTGGCTACGCCCCTGCAAGTGTTTTTGATTTTTTTCTAATTCCTTCCCGCTCCATTTGAAATACACACAACACGGAAACACGCTGATTTTGTAAGGTCTCGCTCATTCCATCTCATTCGGCCCTCATACAAGGATTTTTGTCCACTATTGTCCATAAAAGTGCGCGTAGGGCAATTGATATTATCATACATTAGACACGTTAGACTTACTATCAAAACTCTGATTAGTCGACAGCATTCAGTCTTTATACAACAGCGTCTGAAGATGACATGGTAAATTCAATGTCTGCAGCGGATATTGCATTTACTGTGTCAAGTTCTAGAACTCATTGATAATTCATAGTGTGATAATGAATAAAAAAAATGGCTAAATTCGTCACGTGCATGAGTTTTAATACCCAATGAAAACAGAGATGAAAACCACACTTTTTTCGCATCACATATCAAACCACGCGTGGTTTTCATTTGTATTCTCAATGGATTTCAAAGTTTTTTTAGTTTCCAAGTCGCTCATCTTTATGGTATCCTCAAAGTTTTGCAAACTCAGATAGAAAAAATGTACGATAAAAAGTTTATTAAATTCAGTTTTCAAATGATATCACGAATTACCAAACCTAGTATTTTTGTTATCTGCCTCAGCTTTCGGCTTCGGCAAGAATATCGGATGATTGCTTTATGTTATGAAACCCATGCTGTTGCGTGAAGCACCCATATTGATGTTTCATCTGCCTGGGAATTAAAGGGAAACGAAAATGCGTTTCCTGCATTAAAAAGGAGCCTTGATTGTGCTCTGTTCTGTTGTAAATCACCTAGGAAGCGGCTAGAGCACTCAAGAAGTGGGGAGAAACACTCGACTACCTCTTGTGTTTCTTCCTACACTTCTTTCGTGACTGTGCTCTGTTCTGTTGTAAAGCACGCAGGAAGCGGTTCGAGCACGAAATAAGTGTAGGAAGAAATACAAGACATAGTTGAGTGTTTCTCCCCATTTCTTGAGTGCTCTAGCCGCTTCCTAGGTGCTTTAAAACAGAACAGAGCGCAATCAGGGCTTTTCTATTTGTTTTATAATAAAGAATCCGTTAAATTGTCCTCGCATTACTTTCAATTTTCAAAACAAAGTTTATTTCCAAAGCGAGCAACAGTGTCGTTAGCATGCTCCATACTCTCATAAAGCACGCTACAATAAGCCAATTAGAATCCCTGTTAGAATGGTTCGAATAATCTGATTGGCTGTACAAGACTAAAGTTGTCAAAAATGTCAAACCATCAAAGTTAAAAAACCATCAGAGTTAAAAAACCATCAAAGTTCACATTCTGCAGTAGTTTACAAACTTAACAGTTCGGCAGGTCGAATTTAACATGAAGTTTTTCAGTCTCTAACACAGAATCTGAGATCCGGCCGAATTATGGCTTATAATTATAACAACACGCAAGTTTTTTCAAGTGACAATCAGAAAAAAAGCTGTTCAAGCGTATGTTTTTATGAATGAACGACAGCTGAATTTACCGAAACATGAAGATTTCTCGGGATGAAAGCGCCGTAAAACTCGACTGACTGCAGTGACTGATGTGGCCTTCCACTCAACACATCGGAAAGGATATCAGAGCAAGCTCCTAGTTGTTCTCTCGAAGGGCGGCCTATGTAATTTGTGAGGCTTACTTGACTGCGATGACTGGTGATCGTCATGATGAGCTAGCCGCGTTGGACCTCAGCATGATCGTGGTCGCTCTGACACTGTCATGATTAGTATGCATTTTAACAGTTATGCCAGTTTGGCTATATTTTTCATCATTCCTGTTTTGTTCTCTTTTGTTTTTCAACACCAAACTATGTATACTACACGAGTGTTAACTGTGTTTGATTTTTATTATCGTACGTAAGCTTGCAATCTGAACTTAGTGTGAAAACCTTAAGAACTCGGACTGTTCATTTCGTTTTCTCTTTGAGGATTTTCGTCTCTGCTCACGTTATAATAACGTCGATTACGGCGCCTGGCATGTTCACGAACCTTTGTTTGGTTCTTCTGTTGCTATTTGCCGACTCGCCTGTTCCGAAATTTCGCTTTCAATTAAAGGAAAAAAATTAGAGAAAAGTCCCGGAAAAGGTCGGACGTAGAACATTTTGGTAGATGGCCTGACAGCTTTAGCTCGGCTCTCTGCTCTATTTAACAAATAGATTCCAAGTTGCCGTGCGTCTGTTCAGTAATAGATCACAGATGACTTCAAAATGTGGTAAGAACAAAAAAGTGGTATAAGAGTGGTATAAAAATAAAGAAAATATTCTGATGCATCTAAAATTCAGTTTTACAGGTTACTTTGCAATATTATCCGTCCTCTGCGATGTTCCTTAGTAAAGGATTCTGAACTTGATTAATAAGTAGATTGTTCAATGGGGTAAGAAATTTAATTACTCAATAACTTAAACGACATATTACATAAATAAGGAAAAAGTGAATTTTTTTATCGAATGCTTGCACTCTTACCGACGACAATTGTAGATAAAGTTTGAAACCTGATAAAACTCTGGAGTATTCATTATCTTCAGCTGTCTTTTAATTCTTGTGCAAGACTTTTGAATTGTTTAAGCTGTCAATAATTGAAATGTTTCCTCAAGATGTTCTGCAATGCTAGAAATTTCAAATTGAGGTAAATTTATAATGTGTTATTTCTTGCCTAAGGAGAAACTCTGTGTTAACTTAACATCAAGATTTTCTTCCTTTAACAGATGATGAAAATCAGAACATCATTTTAAAGAATCTAATTCCAAACATAGCACTCAAAAATTACGTGATCAAGCGTACTAAGGTGCTTAATGAAGGGAGCTGCAGAGTGATGTGTTATATGGAGCCTAACTGTGTGTCCATCAATTTAGAGGACCTTTAGAGGGAGGGAAACATAATTGCGAATCAAACAATGTTTCAGATGAAAGTCAGTTCAGCGGCTTCTTCCTTGAGGATAGCTGTCTTATATCTTTCTGGCCATCGAGGTAAGACTTGCATCGTACCGTTTTTTATGTCGTTAGGTCTTTATTGATCTTTGATTTGGACTCTATCTCCTTTGATTTCTACCGTAACAGAATCCCTGCAGCAGCAGCAGCAGCAGCAGCAGCAGCAGCCCTTGTTTGAGGGATGGCACCTGTCAAGCTGGATATACCAGTAAAGGTTTTCGCTGTCTCTGTCGCACAGGATTTACTGGAGAAAGTTGTTAGTTAGGTACCTATAAAAAAATTTCTTTTCGTTGCTTCGATTAAATAATTTCAAAATATGTACTCGAGAAATTGTGATTTTCTTATGCATGCTAACTTAGTTTCTTATACTCTTGTCTTTACATGTTTTTTTTGTATCAGTTTGCAGAAATTGTGCCGAAATTTTCAAGTCCAGAGGAAAAAGAGACGGCTTTTTCGCCATTAGACCAGATGGTTTGTCCTCCTTTGATGTATTCTGTGACCAAACAAAAGCCGGTGGAGGACGGATGGTGTTTCAAAAGAGATTTGAGGGTTCGGTTGATTTCTACCTCAGCTGGAACGACTACAAATATGGCTTTGGCGACGTGAATGGTGAATTTTGGATGGGACTGGAGAAGATTCAAGCCCTGACCTCAGATGACAACAACATGCTGCGTGTAGACTTGGAAGACTTTGGAGGGAATACTCGATATGCCGAGTATAACATGTTTGATGTCACGAGTGAGAATGACAAGTGCAAGCTCAACCTTGGCTCATACTCGTGTAATATAATGAAGTTTTCACCACCAACAACCCACAAACGAAATATTAACGTTATTGGCATAACCAAGGAGTTGAACAGAACGACTCTACCTTCTCCATGTAAACGTTTCTGTTTGCTTCAACTATTAGTGAGTGAGGAGAGCGCAAAGTAAATGGTTACACATTAGGGTTGAACTGAATCAATCTCCGTTAAGAATAGGTTTTTTTCTTGGGATCTTCCCCATCAGGTTCTAAGGTATTGTGCTCAACAAAAAAAATGGCTTCACCAAAACGTTCTCTGCTGACGCAAATATGATTTGAAATTTGTCGCACTCTTTATCCTCCAAATGACAATCCGCGAGCGTACCTACCGTTAATCTGATCGAAGATGCTTATTCTATTTGATCATCAACAATACATTGAAGCGGACAAACGACTGCTCCGCTCGAAGGTTCCCGTCATAATTTCTTTTATAGGAACCAACACCTGAAATATCGCGCTTTTCCAAAAGCCAGTTGGCAACATGGCTAGTAAATCCTTTCCAGAAACCAGTGTAGAAATTGCTTCTTTTTGTCCCGATTTTAATGCGCGAGAAATATTAAATTCCGAAAGACACTTAAGTGCTTCCTCGAGAGCGGAATCGAAACTAATAACTTTACAATCAGAGTTTGCCATCAAACCGCCCCCCTGGTGCCAATTTCTTGCTCTCCCCAGCCTTCTGATGCCATGAAAATCAAAGATGGCGGTCATAATTTTCGTTAAGAAATACTGAGCACACGCTTGCCAAAATTACGCCAACTAAGTTGACGGTTACGAAACAACACTTGGCAAATGTTTGTTCTGATATACGTGCAACAGTGTTGTGTTCTGAAAGTCCTTTATGGGTAGGAGAACATTTAATTTAGTAATCCAATGAGAGAATTTTTTGCCTTGACGAGAATAGCTTGTCACTGTTTGAAAACTTTTAAATTATAATAAACAAAGCTTTTCTTTAAAAAACAGCCACACTAACTGACAGAATCAAAGCGGCAGACTCGTGAGACTTTCAACTAAAAACTGTTTGACACCCTTACTTAGCAGGGGCATTGACAACGCTTAGAATACTGATTGAATCAATTCATATAAACCAGATGTTTAAAAAAATTGACCTTCCCAAGGAATCACCTGGTTTTAACTGAGTTTATACAAAATAAGACGCAGCCTGATATCATTATAAATAAGGAATCAATAGTCACGTCTGGACCTAAATCCATGACAAACTTTACAGTCTTATTCACTTCTTCTGTATACTCTCTTTAAGTGTAGTCTTTCTTCTTTTTTCAGGTACGTCTATAATTTACAACATTTCAAGTTTTTTCGCTTTGTCATTTTGTTTTTTACAAAACTGGACCAGACTGATGTTAATTAACTGCGATTGTTCGCAAACGTTTCATACTGTTTTATGTCCAATATTATTTGAAACAATTCGAACAGGTATTGAGCTATCAGCTACCTTCAAATAGCTGATAACGGTCAAAACTTGAAAGATCATATGATGGTTTTGAATATTTTGCGTATGTGTTTCAGGGAATCGAGAAGTTTGATTTAGAAAAAAGTAGTGAGGAACTCGTCGGTAATTTCCATTATTTCTTCACTTGAGTTAATGTTTGGCTTTATTTTGATTGTGTAGGAGATGGATTAAGAGGTAAAATGTCGTATTGTGGCTACTGGCAAACAATGCAGACAAGAAAGGAGCATAAATAGATTGGCTCTTCAGGGATTTGTTTTTAAAACGTTCTTAGAAACCGCCATCCATGAATGTGATAGTTAATGTGAGTTACAGTTACGTAATCGGAGAAAAGTCCTGTGAATTGAATAACCGGACCAAGGAAGCAAGACCTGAGAATTTCCTTCGAGACCCTTCACGGTTTTACCATAAACGTTTGGTAGACAGGGGTATGTAACATATGAGAATTCAATCGTTATTACGAAATGAGTATTTATTTGTTTCATTCTTCTTCTTTTTTTTACAAAACTGGATCAGATTGATGTCGATTAACCTCGTTAGTCCGCAAATCTTTCAAACCATTTTATGTCCCACTATATTTAATTAAAACAACTCGAACTGGTATTGAGCTATCAGCTACCTTCAAAAGGCTAATAACGATCAAAACTTGAAAGATCATATGATGGTTTTGAATCTTTTGCGCCCGATTTTTGAGTTTTTTCCTTTGCGTTACCCAAAGAAGTAATTTATGGTAGAACATAATCAGAGAAATTAGCGCACAATCTGTTCTAATTTTTAGTCGATTTGAACTACAAATGATTGCTAATGAATGACGGTCGTTGTCATCAAGAGAGTTCCTTACTTATTATTCCTCAGTGCTACCAAAGTTCGTGGGAATGCCGTGAAAATTTGAGGGTAATTATCATAGAATAGCAACGATAACATGTCATCTGATATCTTTGTAACATATTTCATCTGATTTTTGAGGTTTTTTTTTATTGTGTGTTGATACCCATAGAAGTAATTGAACATAATCGCAGAAATTATTGCACAATTCGTTATTTGATATAATGACATGAGTTTCAAACTAACACGACGTTAACACCTTCACGAGAGAAATTAAATTCGACTTTGACTTTACTGTGGTGCAGTAATAAGTTCGTGTTTCAGGGAATCGAGAGGTTTGATTATGAAAAAAGTAGTGATCTGAAGAACTCGTCGGTAATTTCTATTATTTCTCCGCTTGAGTTAATGTTTGGCTTTATTTCGATTATGTAGGAGATGAATTAAGAAGTAAAATGTCGAGGATGGTATCTTGTTTTTACTTCGTTGGCTTCTTGATGGGCATTGTGGTTACTGGCAAACAATGCAGACAAGAAAGGAGCATAAATGGATGGGCTCTGCAGGGATTTGTTTTCAAAACGTTCTCAGTAACCGCCATCCATGAGTGTGATATGAGTTGTGAAAGAGAAATCACCTGCCAAAGTTACAATTACGTAATCGGAGAAAAGTCCTGCGAACTGAATAACCGGACCAAGGAGGCAAGACCTGAGAATTTCCTTCGAGACCCTTCACGGTTTTACCATAAACGTTTGGTAGACAGGGGTATGTAATTTTATGAGAATTATTTATTTATTTGTTTGACATCAAGTAGTAACCAATTAAAGCTTGGATTAGAATAATTTTCGCATCTATCCAGCGGTCACCTCTGTTAAGTAATTAGCATTCTTGAGCAAGTTTTTGTACATTAAGTGGTCAATTGAGGCATCAAATGTCGATTTTTGTGGTTATTTTAAAATTCTCTCACTATTCTCTGGAACATGTCCTTAGCGGTCAGCCTATATTTAGCGGTCACCCCTACATTCCTGGTGCGTGACCGCTTATTACAGGTTGGACTACACTTCTTTCACCTGCACAGAAGGGTAAATCGAAAATGAACATGTCAAAAACGTCGAGGAATTCACTTTTCATAAAAGTTGAAAAACAACAACTGTGACCAAATGCTTATTCTTTTGAGTATTTTTTCCTTATAAACCCTTGATATGCATAAAAGTCCTGATACAATTCATAGAGTACTACAGATATCGGCTACAGGGGAAGAATTCAGTTCAAGTTCTTCGAGAATCATTGAGCTCTAGAGCAACAACTGATCTCAGAATGTTTCAAAACTGTCAATGCATTGTTTGTTTCTTTGCTTTCTTTCCATCACAGCTGCTTTGGGATCAATTCCTGAGCTGCCCGCAAGGTCTTGCTGGGAAATAAAGGCGAGTGAGGGAGAAGACACCATCAGCAAGAAGTATTGGTTGGATCCACTTGGAACTAGAGAGTATGTCTTTGAGGTATTTTGTGATCAAAAGACATCCAGTGGAGGATGGACTGTATTCCAGAGGAGAGTGGACGGCTCGGTTGATTTCTTCCTTGACTGGACTGACTACAAGCATGGCTTCGGTAATTTGAGTGGTGAGTTTTGGCTCGGACTGGAAAAGATTCACCGTCTGACCTCTGATCATAACAACGTGCTACGTGTGGACCTTGAAGACTTTGAAGGGAATACTGCTTATGCTGAGTATAATATGTTTGGTGTTATGAGCAGGGAAAACAAGTACAAGCTGATTCTTGGTGCCTACTCAGGTAAGAAAAAATGTTCTGCTTGCAAGGAGAGTGGAGGTGGGAAAATAAGTAAAGTGGAAGGTACCCAGATTCTGTTACGATGAAAACTCATACTTATGTGCCGATAAATTCAAAGCTTCATCATCCCCACCGGGCACTTCATGGGCGTTAGATTGTCATTCGTACCTGGGGGAGTGGAAATTTGAACAGGAAGTTTCAAGTCTTTCCAGCGGAATACAAGTGTCTTATTTTTTAATATGGAAGTATATAAAGGTAAAGAGTTCACTTTCACAAGCGAATGGCTCAGAAGGAGAGATCTACAAGGTCCGGGCTTTAAAGCCTGGTTAACGTATAGAAAGAAAGGGTCGCTAATTTGTTTCTCGACAAACAAATTTGATGAATAAGGTGATGATTTCTTTTCAAAGAGTCGTCAACAACACTATTATTGAATGGATTGATAAGATTTTTCAAGATCAATTATGTTTACCTCATTGAAGATGTTCTCAATAGGGTGGTGGCTTTTAAGGCTAACGGTTAAAATTTTTGCAAATTTAAGTCTAACGGTTCATATCTTTTCATTGTGGCTACCAAAAAAAAACTTTACGGTTAATTTTTTTACGACTAACAGTTCAAATTTGTATGATTGTTTCGCCTAACGGCTAAATTTTTTGGCCGATAACTGACACCAGGTTAATTCCATCGAGACCCTCATGAACGGCTGATCGTAAGTCAGTAAAATTATGAATTTGAATTTCGTCATGCATACGGAAACGTTGATGACATTAATTATTTTGTAAGAATATGCTTATGATTTTTTCTCTTTTATCATCGTATCTGACCGTGGAGTCAAGATCAAGATAATGAGTTCAATTATGCACCCGCCATTGTGTTTAAATACTCGCTGATGAGATTATGCTTATTATGACTAATAAAGTACAGTCGTGTATAGGGATATTCTTCGCAACCTTTTTACCGATATATAGTTTAATGTTTGCTGTTTTGTTTTTAAGCTAGCTTTTCAGTTTTAAATAGCTGTTTTAAGTTTCCATGCCACACGAGTGGAGGCGCAGCCAGGAATTTTCAAAGAGTAGGGGGGAGGGGAGGGTGGGGTCACACTGCCTCAAACAAAAGGTACTCATTTTACTTGTGACATAACGGCTTACATGGGGGGTCACAGGCACGCCAGGACACCACCCCCTCCCCCTTTAGCTACGCGATTGTCTCAATAATCGGCAAAATGGAAGATGACACATTTAGGATCCATCCATCTAGATGTTAGTAAGTTCTGAAGTTTCCTGAGTCTTGCTAACGATTCACTTCTGGGTGAATGACGTTTCGTTCGATTTGTTTCACAAATGATCAAAAATGAATAACGTTCTATGTGTAAAGAAGTACTATAATTTGTTGTTCGTTGGTTTTATTTTGAGTTTTTCATTATTTTAATTTTCAAATGTCACACAGGAGTAGGGTAAATATGAATGATTAGCGAGAAGAGTGAGTAGAAGAATTAATCCACCATTTTAGAAATAGCAGAAGTTAATTTTTATAGAATGGATCATTTATTGATACAGCACATGTCCATAATTCCCTAAGTTTAATGAGCGCTGCTGAGCATTTACTTGCGACTGTTTTAATTTTTAGTCGATTTTTACTACAAATGATCGCCAATAAATGGCGGTCATTGTAATCAAGAAGACTCATTAGTTTTAGTCCTCAGTGCTACCTAAGTTCGCCGGAATACCGTGAAAACTTAAGGGTAATTATCATAGAACGGCAGCAATAACATGTCGCCTGATATCTGTGTAGAGGTTTCTCTTGATAAAGGAGAAAAGCGAGAAAACGAAGGAATCCTTTACAGTGTTAAATCAACATTGTAGAAAGGCGAAAAACTCAATTTGCGTTCTGATGTAAATCGTAACTATAATGATGATTATAAAACATTAATAACAATGATTATGCTACCATAATGGTGATGATGATGATGATGATGATGGCAATGTTAACGATGGTAATGATAATTACAATGTTACTTGACGCCAAAGATCTGTATTCTATACTGAAAGTATCTCTGTATTTGTTGATTTTTAATCATGTCAGGCACTGCGGGTGACTCACTCAGTCGTGAACGTGGCCAGCCATTTACCACCAAAGACAACGATAACGATGGTTCTGTAAAAAACTGTGCCACGGAATTCAAAGGAGCCTGGTGGTACCAGTCATGTCATTACTTCAACCTGAATGGCCTTTACCATCATGGACAGCACTCCTCCGTAGGTGATGGTGTGAATTGGTATCACTGGAAAGGATATCGATACTCTTTGAAGAGGACCGAGATGAAATTTAAGCCAGTGGATTTCTGAACTGTTATTTCCTTACATAGTTAAACTAGATGTCTAAAAGATTTAGCTGTCTTTTTGTCAGCTGTCCTCTGCACCTAGTAATGCTGTGTTTTTTTTTTTCGGTTACGAACTGATACCTTGAATATTTACTGTTTGCGCATGCAGTCGTCGCTGTTACAACCACATAAATAGTAGGGGAAAAAATTAACGATAGAGCGAGATTCCAAAAACATGAACAGCCTATTTGCAGATAATGGATTTGAACATTTAGTCATAGAGCTACAGATGTTCGGCTGTCTTGCCTGGTGCCTCATGTATTTCATCTTATTTTTAGCATTTATGATTTAGATTCAAATATTCAAACAAGAGCAAACCGAGACTTCAACTTGAAACATTTGTTCTCAAAAAAGGAAAAAAATTTACAATGCTATAATGCACTTTGCGGTCCACAATTTATGATGCGTGTTTTCTATACTTGTTTCTTAAGTAGCTCTGATAAATAAATGCCTCAAAAATTTCTCCATTGCATGGAACGATGGCAATCTTAGTTGACAGTGGCCCATCGCCTTTCAACAGTGAGATTTTAGCCGCCCTACCTAAACGAGAAGAGTGAGCCACTAAACTACTAAGGCAAATAATTTTCAGTGGACTCTCTGTAAGAACCAGCGAATAATGTTGTTCAAACACAAGAATTTTAAATAAGAATGGGGGGGGGGGGGGGTGGGGTCAAGTTAAAAGTCGTGTGACTCACAAACTAACTACATCATTAAACTCATTGATATACGAAGACAATGTGTGGGCTCAAACAAATTAATTGCACTTAGTTGCCTCAAAACATAAGCATTAAGGACATATGAAAGCTGAACAGGTTGAAAATGCTTTTGTTAACAAACTCCTTTCGTAGCGGGGATAAGTTTAATGTTTTGTTTTCAGTGGAAGCTTAATACAACGGCCACCAAAAAAATTGATAGATTAGAATAAAATATTCAGTAACACTGTGATGCAGATTGCTTGTAACTATTATTCTCATTGCAATACCGTTATTTTCCTTGATAAGCCTAAATACGGAAAAAAATCGCCTGAGAAATCATTTTTCAAGCGATAAAAAGAAAAAAAGACTAACCTTTTTTCGGCAACGATTATTATCTCAAAAATTTTTGTCACCAGAATCGTGATAACTATGTGTTGTTAGACGACGAAGCAAAAATAAATAAATAAAAAAAAAAGATCAGATATGAACACCTGCTTTTTAAAGAATGATTAGTTTTCGAATTTATGAGGAAACATGTATATTAGTTATATGTTGAAGACACAAATATGATCACACTATCATATTTTTTGGATGAATCATGATATTTCTAGGGAGTGGCAATGCAGCTTAAACTTGTTCTTGCAGGTATGATTAACTTTCTCTATGTTTTACTTTGAATAACTTTCCCGCCGTGCTTCTGTTGCATTGGTAAGTATAATTCCCCTTTTAAATTTCTTTCCTGTCATTTTTGTGGCGCCGGTCCCAACATTCCGTTCTCTTTGTTCCATTGTAATGAAAACGACCAGCTTTGGGAGCTTCTGGTTTATTGAATCAATTAAATTAGAGAAATCTCTTCTAGTTTCTGGTTTGGTACGAAACATTTACAGTTGTAATCAACAGCGCCTGCCTCAGGAGACCAGTTCTAATTAAAAACTAAAAGCTGTAAATGCGCATATTTACAAACTTCTTATCTCCGTTTTCACCTAAGCCTTCATGGTCTTCAAACCATGCCCATTAAAGAATAAAAGCCAAGACTAGAATATGAAAATCACAGATGCAGTGGAGGGATTGTCTTATGATCATTTCTTTGAAAATAATTCCGTAATTTCTCTCTATATTTATCATAGATTGGTGAACTCACTGACGCAGAAGATAAATATTTGATGAGAAAAAACATCTCAACTTTAGAATTTTGTTGTCAAGTGGTAAAAGTGAAAATTGCATTTTAGAACGAACACATTCGCTAACGAAATCGACACTTTATGGAAAACGTAATTGTGTGCATCTTAAATTCGGGGTAATGAAGCATTCATTGAAGACTACACAACTCATAGATTGAAACTGAACTCATGATTAACAAAGATATATCCTAAGTGTATGTGACAACGGGCATTTTAATCATTTGTGGACTACTGACTTTGACATAATATAGATAATAATTGTGATACTTACATTTAATTCTATAGCGATGGAGCTCAAACCTGACCTTGCTGCCATGATGGGTATTCTCTTTATTTTACTTGGAATAACTTTCCTTCCGTGTTTCTGTTGCATGGGTGAGTAGAATTTCGTCTTAAATTCAAGCTCTTTCATTATAACTTTTTGATCCAAACCATCCGAAGGTCTGAGCTTCGATTCCTCATGGGGACTCAGAATTTTTTCTTTGACCTACGTTCACGAGAAGACGAAAAACATCTTATTTCTTTATCGGGCTCAAACTTACCATCTCCCTTATTCTTTTTACACAACTTTCTGATGTTTATATTATTATCCCCGAAAAGTTTCTTAAAATTTCGGGAGTCATTAACTACTCCGCAAAATCGAACTTTGGGAAAACCAGATTCGTGCCATAGAAAGGTTGTCCTCTCTGAATCTCTAAATGACTTATTCTCGTCCCTTTTTGAGCTTAGGACCATACCATATTCCAGACAGCTTTTGGATTAAAGCAGTCGATATCAGCGATATGTATAATAAAGAATTGATTCACTCTAGGCGTGTGTATGTCGATTTATGCATGCACTTGGGAAGTTTGGAGAGCACGAGAGAAGAGTATTAATTTCTCGAGGCGCAACCGAGAGCAAATCCAGCTTCTTGAGGCAAGAACTACCCCCTGGCTAGACAACTCTAGCTTCTTGAGGTTCTTACGGTAAAAACGAAGACGGGTTTATTTTATGTACGAGATTTGAGTATTTGATCAACCATACTTAAATATTTGTTTACTAGAATTTACGGCCAGAATGTTATGTAGCTTTGTGTTGAAAATTCTGAAACTGCACGCTTTTTTGGAACACAATCTTCTATTGAACAGTGCTGTTAGGAAAATTAATACTTACACACGTAGATATTGAATTTCTCTTCGAGTTTTTAACTCGATAGCTCACGAATGAGCGCAGCGAACGAGTGAGGTGTCGAGTTGAACGCGAGAAGAGAAATTCCATATCTACAAGTAACCATTTCTTGTTTTGTGTGTTATATAAACACAATAGCCCTTTACTGGGAAGAAAAGCCGACTTCATTGATGAATGAAAATAAATGAATCGACAGTCCCCAAATAACAATCGTAAAGTGCGTTGGCGCTGACTCTTAAGATGGAAAAATGCGTTGAATCATGATTATAAAAACAACAATGGTCGTAATTTTCAATTTACAAAATTCTCATTTATTTACTTTGTCCTTACCGACAGGAAAAGGTGTTTCAGGTAAACGGCCAAAATCGGCCAGTGGTAAATCTTCCAGTTGTCCATTTTCATTCTCAGACAGAATGAAAAAAAAAGTGAGAAATGCTAAAACGAAAGCCACTGAATACGCAACTTTCGGTTTTTCTTTTAGTATATTGGTTTTCTTCCCTTTCTAGGAAAGTATAAACCTTATTGTCTGCCAGCGGTACGGATTTTTTTAGTGTTTTAGCCGCCATAATTTGAGAAAGCTCCGACAAACAATTTGTATTGAGAATCGTGAAGGCTTTGCTGTTCATTCGTCAACCTGAACGAGTGGCGCCGGAGGCGAGTGACGTGTAAGCAGCTGATTGGCTATATCAACACACGTGAAAAAATATGATAATTTTTCATCAACAATTGGTTCATATTTTAGCGTGCGTTCATCGAGATATAAAGCACACGGGAAGTTTCGAGGCGTAGCCACGAGCAACTCTAGCTTCTTGAGTGCTCTCCAAACTTCCCAAGTGCTTCATATCTCGATGAACGCACAGCTGACGTATGAACCAATTGTTTTATAACATTTTAAACCCGAAGGAAAATTTTTTTCTTGAGGGATTTGTTTGCTGACGTCATGAGTGTGCACAATAGGAATATGAAGCACGCTCGCGCAATTGAATTTGATTAGACAAATTTACTAGCTATGTTATGATAAAAATTATCACATAACCCAATTTTCAACTGTAGAAATTATATAAGACTCATTCAAGTTTAAACGTAATTGCGGCCTAAGTTGCCAAATAGAACGGCTTCTTGCGCCTTATTTCCCCAACAGACATAAGATACATCAATAATTTTCATTACTTTTGCATTCTACAGATGGCGGTTTTCGCAACATCATATTCAGGGACCCAATACCAAACATGGTATTAAAAAATTACTCCATTAAAAGTTCAGAGGTACTCAGTGAAGGGAGCTGCAGAGTGATGTGCTATATGGATCCTAATTGTGTGTCCATCAATATTGGACCTTTAGATGAAGGAAAACACAAATGCGAGTTGAACAACGTCACGGAGGAAAGCCATGCCCCATTTCTACTGGTGAATAAACCAGGTTACACATATCTTGCAATCGAGGTAACATTTATTTTTTTTTCTCCCAGAGGGTTCGGTAACGAATCCTGCCATCCGCTTTGTTACTAGCTTTCGACTGCGCGGTCCACGTTTTCCTATCTCTACTCACGGGCACCGTAACGCTTTCGTAAGTCGTCGAGAACATCCGTACCATCTTTGCCGTTTTTAATTTTAATGACATATTAGATAGGTTGACACGCCGCCTAAAAATCGTTTGTAATTATTTTTGATCTTTCAAAAAAAGTTACTTAGAAAGTTAAAACGTGTGGTAGTTCCTTACAATTGAATTAATCGATACAATCTTCATTCATAAAATATGTGTAGGCCTACGGCCTCGGGTGACACTCATGCAAGAACCGCACGGTTTTTCTCAATCCGAACCTTCCGGCTGGTGAATAACATATTTATATTCTTACCAAATTGAGGGGATTAAGACAAAGATGAAGTTGTTTCGTTTTCGATTATTCTTGATTGAGTTGCACGAAGCTCAGCTATTTTTGCTTTCCTCCTACAGAATCCCTGCAGCAGCAGTCCATGTTTGAACAATGGCACTTGTCAAGCTGGATTCAC
>NC_142672.1:1937457-2007457 GCF_964200805.1 Pocillopora damicornis
CTTTTGTGCGAATCGCAAAACTTTGTTTAGCTTGCCCAGCTTGGGGTTTAAAAACCGTAAGTTCTGGAGGCTGGAGAGCTTCGTTGTGTGTAATAACACAGAGCAGTTACTCACGCAAAAGTTCTTGAATGTTGGATGCCACTGCTTCAAGGGGCGTTCCTTCAGGATCGATTTGCTTGAAGCACGTTTGTGAGATCTGAAAGTTAAACTGAGTGCGCTGGAGTGCTTGGTAAGGAAATTTTCGTTATTCATTAAAACTTACGTTTCCTTTTTTTTTAGGGGTTATTTAGACTGCTGACGCTTATTCAGCTGTAATCTTGTCTGAGCAAAATCGCAAATTTTTTGACGAGAAGAAAATGGATTCGCTGCCATAGACGTGCTCCATTGTCGTTCAAACTTAGTTCAATTCATTTCCCTTCAACCTGTGAGAGCGTCCGTTAGCAATGTTTACCCTTCGTATGATACCTTTGAACACAAATTCCAGTTTCAAAGAAGATCATTTTATGTGCACTCGTTAAAGTTTAGAATCTTCTGCAAGGAATTGTTTTATGTTTTGAGGAGTTTAACTTGCAAATGTGTGTTAACATTACCAATATTATTTATTTCAACCTCCGCAATCACTCTGTTTGAATTTTAATCTAGTGTTTTGTCTTTTATATAGATCTCCCCTTTCGAAACTATCAATCACAAACAAGCAGACTTCACCACAAAACAAGCAAACAACATTGAGCAGTGTATTTGATATTTATATCACTCGGCATGTTTTTATTTGGCAAAAAGTTTTTGCCAAGTGCAATTAACTGCTTTTAAATTTTTGCTTCAAGTTAAATGCTGAAAACACTCTTATGTACTTAGTCTTTTTAATAGGTACAACGAGTTATATTTTCTTCTTCTCTCATGCTGCATAAAATTTTGTCTGACCATAAGATGGAATCGATAGATTTTATTAAAATATGTACAAGTAAGTACCGGAGTACAGTTGAAATTTGATATAGCAATAATTTAATTTCTCTCTTTTTTCGCCTTTTGTAGCAGTTAATAGATGAATATTTGATAAGAATAAGTCTCTACCTAAGACTATGTTTTCAGCGGAGGAAAGGAATAAGCCCACCAGCCGATATTTCTAATCAGATAACTGAACAAAGTAGTTGTCAATGAAAGAAGGTGATCACTAAGATATCCTTAGAAGAAGACAAAGTCGAAGAATAAATACTGAAGACCTGCCACAGCTTTTGAATCACAGGTATCAACATGATCACGATCATATTTTGACTACAAGTTTTATATTTATAATTCATTTCTAGCGATGAAGCTAAAGCATCTCCTTCTCTTTGTTTTATTTGGTATTATGTTCCAATCATGTTCCTGTTGCACTGGTGAGTATAATTTATAATTTCTCTTTTAAATTTCTGGTGCTTTAATTTTCTATCGTCGTTTCTACAAAAAGATTAGAAGAGCAGAAGGATACCAACTTAGAGATGTAAATAATTTCAAAGCATCAGAGTACAAAATATAGATTAGAACGAACGATTCACTGTTACAATTTACAGCACGAAAATAATCCCTATATAAACTCAGCCGCATGGATAAATTTTCCGATAAGGAACCTCTACCAGTTAGCATTTGATTCTCGAGTGATGATTAATTTTGTAAGGTTTTCATGCTATTGAGTTGTAAGGTATTAAAATAGGGTGTTGGTGAAAAGGCAGAAATTTGTTTCAATGATTGCAGAATAAACAATTTAGTTTAGTCCTCCTCCCTCCACCAGGTGATGATTGCCGAAACATCATATTTAGGGAGCCAATACCAGACATGGTGTTAAAAAATCACGTGATCAAGAGTGTTATGGTAACTGATGAAGGGAGCTGCAGAGTGATGTGTTATATGGAGCCTAGTTGTGTGTCCATCAATATTGGTCCATTTGACGGGGAAAAGCAAAAATGCGAGTTGAACAACGCAACGGGGGAAAACCATGCTCCATTTCTTCTCACTAATAAACCAGGTTACAATCATCTTGCAGTCGAGGTAACATTTCACATTCTTACGAAAATATTAGGAGACAGACACAGATAAGATGTTTTCATTTTAGAGTGTTGTTGTTATGAGTCATTGGCAAGAGTAAAGTGCACGAAGCTACTTTGTTTCTGCCAACAGAATCCATGCAGCAGCAGCCCATGTTTGAACAATGGCACCTGTCAAGCTGGATTCACCAATAAAGGTTTTCGTTGTGTTTGTCGTGATGGATTCATAGGGGAGAACTGCCAATTTCGAGGTATAACAACTTGCGTTTTCTTTCACTAAGTCTCTTGGGTTGATTGAACAACTGACAGTAAGGTGACTAACCAACTGTTTTAAAATCGGTTAATAGAAATATCTTCTGAAATCATACACGAAAGCATATATGGGAATCTGGAAATTCAGCAAATTTGACTTCTTGGACAATCTACTATCCACTGAAGATAAATTAGAGAACGTATGATATTGAAACTCCGAATAGACACAGTTAGTTTACTTAGACAAATAAAGTGTTTCTGGAACTTGTATCAACACAAATTGATTCTGCGTGGGAAAAAAATTAAATCAACAAAGGCATTATTAAAGGAGGAATCAAAACACAGCCACTAACGGTGATAAAAGTAATAGCTATCATTTTTATAAATCTTGAACACTTGACTGTAAAAAAGAATTTTGAAATTAAAATAAAGGCATTATCAAAAGAGAAAACAAAACACAACTACTAACGGTGATAGAAAGAATAGCTGTGTGTTTTTACAAATCTTGAACACTTCACTTTAAAAAGAAATGTTAAATTTGAATACATTTGGAAAGTAGAAAGAATCTAAGAACATATTTAGTAGACATGCCATGACATTTATAAGTTTTACAGAAATCAGTATCACGACAGACGGAGGGACTGATGGCATTAAACCCGACAATTTTCTCCTTGATTTCCATCTCTCCAGAAATATTGTATTGACATTTTCATCTAGAAGAATAGGCAAAGTTGAATACAGTTGAAAACTAGAAAGAATCCCGAGTTACATTCTTTGCATTTATATTGAGGAGACAAATCATGATTAATATAACACACTTTCAGCGAAAACCAGCGTCACCATAGACTGTGTGTATAGCATTAAACCCGACAATGTTTTCATTCATTTTGCAGCTTTTAAGAAAAATTGTGCTGAGATTTTCAATGCTGGGGAAAGAAGAGATGGTATGTATACCATTAAACCTGATAATCTGCCGGGCTTTGATGTATTCTGTGACCTAACAACAGCTGGTGGAGGGTGGACGGTGTTCCAGAAGAGACTGGATGGTTCGGTTGACTTCTACCTCAATTGGATAGACTATAAACACGGATTCGGAGATCTAAACGGTGAATTCTGGCTGGGACTGGACAAGATTCATCGCCTGACCTCTGATAATAACAACGTGCTGCGTGTAGACTTGGAAGACTTTGAAGGAAGTCATACCTATGCTGAGTATAAGATGTTTGGTGTCAAAAGTGAGAATGATAAGTACAAGCTAATCCTTGGTTCTTATTCAGGTAAATTATCATTCCGTCTCTTCTATTTTAGTCAATCTAAGAAGAAAGGGGGAGGACAGTGCTAAGTTATGTAAATATGCTAAACGTCTTTTACATCAATAGCTTTGGAAGACAAAAAAGAAACGTCAGCTCGTCGATATGCAATCTTGGACAGCGCATACCGGATGTTGTTTAGTCCAAAGGTATTCGCCAGTGGATCATGCGCAGATAACCTGACGAACTTATCCAACTCTGATGAGTGCCTCGGCAAACATATTTATTGACATTGTCATATCGAGCAATTCAGTCCCTTGAACCTTCGACATGAATCACATACATTACTAAGAATGCTTTTAATCCATATTATTAATGTTAAATTGATATACTTATTTGATATTTAAACATTTGTTCAGCCTTATGAACGGCTCATTGTTGGTTAAACGTAGTACTCATAATGCGGCTCATTTTTTCAGGGAATTCTGGTGACTCTCTTGCTGTACATCGCGGTATGCCATTCACCACAAGAGATCAAGATAATGATAAAGGTCATGATAATCATGGAGGTCTCAACTGCGCCATTAAGTTCAAAGGAGCCTGGTGGTACAAGAATTGTCACCGCTCAAATCTTAATGGTTTATATCTTCGTGGAAGTCATTCCTCCTTTGCTGATGGAGTGAACTGGAAAGACTGGAAAGGACATTATTACTCTCTAAAGAGAACCGAGATGAAAATAAGACCAGTGGATTTCTGAACTGTCACGTTTATGGCACAATAATGATAAAGTATTAACTTCACAAAAAAACGAGTGTCTCGAATAATAATAACTTAATCTGTATAGCAGTACATTAAAAAAGCTCCTCATCATGGTTGAAAATTGACAGTTATTGATAAGTAGCTCTAAATAAAATGCTTCTTTAATCTTTTCTCAAAAACAGAAACTAATGGACTCAATTTTAAGGTCTATGGGTGAGACATTCTATTGCCTGGGGGAAGCGGCTGAAAAGACCCTGTCTCCATAAAATTTTAGGTGGGTCTTAGGTATTTACAAGAGTTATTGTTGAATCTCAGTGGCTTGTATCATTATGGCCATCACGACTCCTATGCTCCTCCTGACTCGGTTATACAAGTTTTGATTATTTAAATTTTTGACTCGTATTTTCACTTAACGGAACACTAAGCGATCACACAGCCTTCATTTTTTCAAAGTCAATATCAGAAGAGTAAACCCCGTTCTTAATTCAGTTCTAGAAACTTCATCCTTTTTGTTTCTGTATTAACCCAACCATTCAAAAACAAAACCTCAGTCCTTAAAGTAATCTATTGGTTTCGTTATTTTCTTCTTTTATCAAATAGCTGTGTGCATAATTTAGTACTTTAATTTAGTGTAAGGAAATCTTGCCTAAAAAGGAATCAGATAATGCCTTTGTGAGGCCAACTAACGTCTTAGAAGAAAGCACTCTCGATCCTTTTGTACGAATCGCAAAACTTTGTTTGTTAGCTTGCCTGGCTGGAGGTTTCAAAACCGTATGTTTCGTAGGCTGAAAAGCTTTGTTGTGTGTATTAACACAGAGCAGTTACCCACAGAAAAGTTCATGAATGTTGGATGCCACTGCTTCAAGGGGCGTTCCATTTTGATCAATTTGCGAGAAACTAGTTTGTGAGATCTGAAAGTTAAACTGAGTGCGTTGGAACGCATAATAAGGAAATTTTTGTCTCCTCTTAAAACTTACGTTTCCCCTTTTTCCGTGATTAGTTAGAATGCTGACGGTTATTCAGCTATAATCTTGTCAGAGCAAAATCGCAAATTTTTCGACGAGAAGAAATTGGATTCGCAAGTTTATATTCGTAATTCATTTATAGCGATGAAGCTCAAGCATCTCCCTATCTTTGTTTTATTTGGTTTTATGTTCCAACCACGTTTCTGTTGCACAGTTGAGTATAATTTCTCTTTTAAATGTCTTGTGTTTTAATTGTCTGGCGTCGTTCCGTAAAAAGATTAGAAGAGCCAAAGGAAATACCAGCTGAAAGATGTAAATAATTTCCAAGTAGGGTTTATCGTATTTCTTCACAACATACCCATCAGAGAACGAAACAGAGATTAGAACGAACGATTCACTTCAGTCTTTGAAGAACACCGGTAGAAGAGTGGACATTTCCAGTTTTTAATTTCTTTTACTGATAACTATGACGAAACACCAAAACAGTCTTTAGTCTTTCATGACCTCCATCAGAAGTAAAGGATATTACGTGGCCGCACGGAGATATGAATTGAAATTTAATTTCGAGGTGCATAGTTAAAATGTTCCATACAGCTAACTAGAGAAATATTTTTCAACATTCGAAAAACTCGTACCTCCGGGAGGCCACGTAATGTTCTATTTACTACATAAACACCAATGAAATACTTATTTAACTTTGCGACAGGTGCAATTTATTACGTTATCATAACAATAGTGATCTTTCCCACGGTAAAATTTAACATATTATGAAGCCACGATGTTTTTACGCGAAGGCTTGCTGGTTATTTTATTTGTGTTTCTCTTCTAGAAGTGAATATTATTTTGACCTCTGTTAGTAATGATTAAATTTGCTGTATCATATATTATTTGCATAAATTTACTTACCTGATTTTCATGCAAATACCTTGCACCACTATATTAAGACTAGCCTCTATTTCGCGCGAAAATACCCACGGATATTTGTCTGCGGTCATTATCTCTTCCAAGATGCGATGAGTTTTCTGAGATCGAAGCCCGAGGAATCAGGATCCATTTCAAACAAATAAAACTTCATCACACCGAGGACTCCGCGTTGAAGCCCTCGGAAGAGCAGTCATATTTCAATAGTTCAAATATATTCAAATAGAATAAAATAACTTTAAAAAGTAAATAAACAACGACAAATATGACATTCACTTGACCGACGAAACATACGGATTGCAATCAAGTTCGCTCCCTACGGATGGACTTTACAATGTTCGATAATTAACATTTAAAAAACTAGCAAATGAATGACTAAGGTTAAATAATCTCACATTTACGCATACTTTGCACCAAAGATGTTATCCTTGCTAATAGTTCAGAATTGAACTAAAGGTCTGTCACAGTAACGGATAGATAGCTACCTGCACAATATGTTCTTGCTGAGAGACTCTTCCGGACGCTTCTGCGGTCGTCATTTCGTGTTTTTCAGAATGTTGACATAATTTGATATGTAGTCACCCAAAGGTGCAAATTGTTGGGAAAACTTTGATAGCGAAAAAAAGCCTACTTCGTTTTTACGCGAATAGGTCTTCTTTGCACGAGTCAATAGGGTATATAAAAATTATGGATTGCCTCGAAATTTGGTCAGAAGACTCCCAAGATACCAACCGTGTTGGGGATTCCGTTTTTCAAAATGGATCTCCCGCAATAGCCTCTGACGTACTGCGTATCGACAAAATTTTGATTTGCAAACTTGACAGACTAATTGCAAAGCAGCCGATAAGAATATTGAAAAAATCCCCACACGGTATGAAGACCAACCCCTCAGGATTTAAATTGTGTAGAAGGTCATTTGTGCGGTCAGATTCGATATGCGATTCATTCGCTCAAAGAAACATCGTCCATTTCGAATTGTCACGCCTCATTCGGTTTTCGATTAGATGAAGCTAAAACGACATAATTTTTCCGAATAGCACATTTAATAACCTTTCCGCTGATTTATAGTTTATAGTGGTCATACTTCAAATAGCGCGTTAAATGTTTCTTTTGCGAAGGACACCCGCCAAGGTCTACCGTATCCATAAGTGTCAACCTAACTTAGATAGCCCGGGTGCTCTCGGGATGGTAGGATTTTATGTTCCGAACAAAATTAAATGTGTCCCATAGTGAAAGGTAGTCATGATCTACTTTCCTTACACTCGGAATGTAATGAAAAACAAATCGCGTAAAAAATTGGTTTTGAAATTAATGACCAACAAATCCAAGGTGCACCGTGGTGTTGATGTTTTCAAAATAAATATATTTCAAGTTTCCCTGTCTTTATCTCAGTCTCACCTCATTTATAAAGTCAAAGGGCCTGTAAACATCGTGCGATTGAGCGGTCTTTAAGAATTTTTCCGACAATGAGGAACCGGCTCCGGTTTCCTTGATGATTTTTTGTACACAACATCACGACTTAACCGACATTTTTTAATTTACGTTACCGAGTAAATTACACAACGACGAGAAACCGCCCTTTAAAATAAGTAGTAAGCAATAGATGCAAAAAATTACATGCCTGGCATCTCAAGCAACCACAGGGTAAATAGGAGAAATGTCCTGTCAAGTCATAATGGATTTTAGACGGCCCAGAATCCATATTTATCATCTTCGTTACCGTTTCTGAGGAATGTTCATTTTTGGAACAATTTGAAGATGTCTCATAAGCTTTAGGATGATTTTTAATAATTTTAGCTCTTTCCTTGTCATATGATATATCGGTCCATCTAATTTGAATTTGATCGACGAGCTCTCAAAGGAATAAAACATCCATATAATTGCATGCAGGTTGCCAGCATTGCATTGTAATTGACGTCATCTTTAGGTAAAAGGAATGTTATGTTTCAAGTGCGAAAGAATCGAGGTACCACATCAGTCAAATGCACATTCGATTATACTTTTTAATTTAGCGTTTATTTTGAAAAGCGAGAGAAATGTTTGGACTTTTGGAACACCTCCTGAACGCATTTACTAGTGAGGATAGCTGCAAAGTGATATTTTATAATCACTTGTCAAACAAAATTTTGATCGAGAAGAACATGTTTCAAAAGATGCGATTCCGGAACACATCAAGCTCGGTATAAACTTCGGCTTGCAGTGGATGCTTCTGTGTTGAAAATATAACCTTGAAAGGAATATAATTTTACACTTATGAAACATACTTATGAGAATGGCTACGAAGTACTACTTGTCGATTTTAAAATAAGAATAAAAACCGGGAACATGTTAATGATTGCTGGCTGAACATTTAGAATTCACGAGGATGCTTTCTCTCCATGGGAGACACCAACGATGAGTGCCTCGTTATTTTTTTTGGACACACCGGTTCTGATAAATTCTCGACAGTCTTAATCTCAAATGCTAACGAAATGAAGAGAAGACGGAATGAATGATCGTACAATAAATCTCGAAGAACACAGAGAACATATACTTAACTGAAGGAAAGCGTACAGATACAAACAGTACTGCAACCTCTAACGTCTCTTAACAAGGGACCCTTAACGTCCCTTAATATGAGGGCGTTTCTCGTTACACCTACTTACATACTGCACCCCAATTAAAATTCATCCCAAACATACGCGAAAAATGTGCTTTGCTCAAAAGAATGTATTCATCTTCAAGAAAAATCCGTTTCGCATTTTCATTTCGCGGTTCGGTCGGTAAGCAAACATTACAACTCTAAAATCGGGTTGATTGTCACATCATTTCGTTAAAAATCCCTCTCAGCAAGAGTGTTGGGACTTTTGCTGACTTATTCAAGCGCGGGTGACGTCAAATCTCGTTCTTCAAGCCTTGACGCGAAGCACGGATGGGTTAAATTATTAAATAATTTGTACCGGTCCATTTTTGCACAAGGCTAAAGGCCCCGTTGAAAGGAGTTTAACTGATCGATGACAATGAAAAGGATCTTAATAATAACGTGCTGTTTTGGCACGAGCACTCGACCTTCAGCAACACGTCTGTTCGCATTTTTTTCCTTTTTGCTGTCCTAAAAGCACATGGATTGGAAAGGTGAAATATCTTGTCGTCTCGATGAAAACTCAGCGATTTATTTTCTCAGCAACTAAGTTCACTTTTCTAAGTCCTTTCTTTTTAACACCATCAAATCAATCCTCTTGATTCGGTAATTTCTCCTCTGATAGTACTATAATAGTGAGGAAGGGGGAGTGTTTTTTTGCAAAATTACTTCCATATAGAGATCAATTACAATTCTTTCAATTCATGTCAAATTTCTTAAATTTTATTAATCTTATATTTCACCACAGGTTTTGTTTTATGAACAGCTCAGCTGTTGAAAAAATTGTTAATTTCTCATGTTGAGCGTAAATATTCATAACCTGGCTTATATGCCGTTTATCACTAAAGATCGAGATAATTATTATCTGGGAGCCACCAACAACTTTAATATGGCCACGATCATAATTTTCACCTTGAATTTATGTCTATTAATTTGCAGCGATGCTGTGAAAGCTTTTCCTTAGCAATCTCTATATTTTTCTTGGAACAACTTTTCCCCCATACTTCTCTTGCACTGGTGAGTTTGATTTCCCGCTTTTAAATCTGTTCTGTTTCATCGTTCTTTTCGAAACCATTACACGAACTATGTAACGTCTACCCGCCAATCGAAGCAAATAACCTTTAATAAGTAGACAATCCTTATCTAACTCAATATGTCTCCTATTAGGGAAAGCAGGAGACAAGTTACGATGGGCACCAAACAAGCCATGTATATTTACAAATGAATAAAGGGGGTAAGTTACTAAAGAAACTGTGCTGCTGCTTCGGTGGGAGCGTGTAGCAGGTAATTTAGTGTTAACAGCTAGGTTGAAAACGTAAGTTGGCCACTTTAAAGAGTAAAAAAGCTGACGTTTCGAGCGTTAGCCCTTCGTCAGAGCAACCATTGCTCTAGTTGTTAACAATAAATTACCTATGTATATTTACAGACTGTAAGCCAACGTGTTTCTTCACCTTGTTGAAAAAGCCATAATTAACATCAAGAAAATATTGCCGAGTTTTCCTTAAATTTTCCTTTTCACTGGTAAACTCACCCACTAAGACGACTTTGAGGTGGTGAAAACCTCCCAGTTAGATTGAAATTCAAGGAAATGAAAATCGCGTATAGGGAGGACTGTGCCACAGAAAGATCTTTATGCAGTAAGGTATTAAGATAGTGTGCTTTGATGTGTTCCTTTACCGAGTCAAAATAAGATATAACTAGTTAGACAAAACCAGTCAGTCTGAGGGTTAACGATGAAAGCTGTGATCTGATGACTATCAACAATTTGAACAGCTGAACAGCGAAAAAAAAACAGATCGTTTTGTTTTGTAACCATAGTTACAACACTTCGAAAACTTCTGTATAGTGGTTATCAAGACACAATATTTACTTCTATTTTCATAAACCCTCTACCTTATTGAAGTATTTCAAATATACTCAGGTTTACCAAGATAAAACCAGTCAGTCTGAGGGTTAAATATAAAAGCTACGTTCTGATGACTACAAACAATTTTAACAGCTGAACAGGAAGAAGCAAAATCAAACGCTTATGTTTTCTAACCATGGTTACAACACTTCAAAAACCTAAGTAGAGGTAAACAATATGCGATTTTCACTTCTGTTACGAAACAAACACGGAATCAAATACTAGAAGCATATTATTGGTCTGAAGGTAAGAAATGTATCTTTTAGCTGCTTATGAATATTTCTTTGAGCAGTTTTGCTGACTGCAGGCTTAGTTCAGAAAAAAAAATTTACAAAATACCGCGAATCTAACCAAGTAACAATTTATTACATTTTATCGCATTCTACAAGTCAAAGTTGCCACAAACTTAAACTCTATATTAATAACGTAGAATTCTGTTCAATCGTACTGGAGAGCTTTGTGACTCCGAAAAAAAGGAAAATAATTAATTAATTTCAGATGCCACCCGACATTTGATCGGTAGCATGTCTGTTTCATATGAACTGCAAAATTTTATTTGGCCTGCCTAGCAACTCTGTGACAGGCAGAGCTACAAAACTACTTAAGCAAACTTTGGGCCGTCCCTCCGATATTTATCAAAAATTTTCATCGGTGGAGACAAATCGTTGGCGAGTACAAATAAATTCACTCAAATCAGTTGCCGCAAGTTACAACAGTGTCATAAGTGCGATATGTTCGGCGATTTCAGTCTTCATCGAACCTTTATAAACTGTTACGACTAACCAAGAGATAATTTGGGAGAGTAGAGTAGAAAATTGATAATTTACCGAGATGTGAATGACTCGTAATAAATTTCTATGATCCTTCATTTTCATTATTATTTGCCTTTGCAGTGGAGCTATTTTGATGAATATTTAATCACGAAAAGTTCCACCTGATTGAATTTATTTAAAGAGAGGAATTGATAAAAGCCCATAAGGAGAATAAAGTCTTCCGATCACCTAACTAAACGAAGTTTTCGTTACCGTAATATCGTAATAATTAGGAGTTGCTTTAAGTAGAAATAGCTGAGAAATAAAAGCTGAACACCTGCATGACCTTTACTAACATTCAAATTCATCGGAAAACAGAATGTTTAATGACTTAGGACGACTTTGATGAGACCACAATTCTAACCATGAAGTTATACTTTTCGAATCAATTTATAGCGATGCAGTTAAAGTTTTACCTTGAAGCTACCATCGGCAATCTATTTATTTTCCTTGGAATAATCTCTATGCCATGTTTTTGTAGCACTGGTGAGTATGATTCCCATGGTAATTTTTTAAGCTTCACCGCACCTCTATGTTTACGAAATTATTTCAAGAACTATAATTATACGCTACCTGCTGATCAGAGCGAATAACGTAAAAAATCCCCCTTAGAGAAGACTATGTAAGGTTTACATGCAATAAGATATTGAGATAACATTCTTTAATGCGCTTCTTTACCAAGTCAAAACAGGTTGATTCGTTTTCTCTCGCACAGGTGACGTTTGTCGAAATATCATATTTAGGGACCCAAAACCAAATATGGCAATGAGAAATCACGTGATCAAAAGTGCAAAAGTGCCGAACGTTGGGAGCTGCAGGTTGATGTGTTATATGGAGCCTAATTGTGTGTCCATCAATATTGGACCAGTAGAGGGAGAAAACCAAAACTGCGAGTTGAATAACGCAACCGAGAAAAACCAAGCTCCATTTCTTCTTGTGAATAAAGAAGGTTACGCATATCTTGCAATCGAGGTAAATTTCACATTCTTATCAAACTGAGGGAAGTCAGACACAGATGAACTTGTTTCAATTTTTAGGCAAAATCAGCCTCCACTTTTTAAACTTTTGTTTTTGCCAACAGAATCCATGCAGCAGCAGCTCGTGTTTGAACAATGGCACCTGTCAGAGGGTCTGGATGGGGTTTAGTGTCAAGTGTTATTTGGCCGTTTTCTTTAATGTTTAGTGTTAAAATGGGTAAAATTTTAATGTTAAGCGTTTAAAAAAAGTTTAGTGTTAAGTGTTAAAAGGTATTAGAACAGCGATTTCACTCAATAAAGGTCAATAAAAGTTTTACAGAGAAAGCAATAATATTAGAAAAAAGGACTAAGATTTGTTCAAACTTAGCTCTTATGATAAAGGCGTGCAATCTAGAAACAAAAGGAGAAGAGTCTGCGCAGAACTAACCGCACTGGTCAGCATGCATACTTTGTACTCATGCGCATAAGTTCTGTAGACATTCTGTGGTCAGCGGTTTTTCAGCAGACTTCTGCATGCAAAATGGCCGCCTCGTCCGCATCGGCGGGAATTGCGGAAGTATTGATCAGCTTTTATAGATGTGGCGAGGAAGATGCTTTTGAGAGACATCGCAGTAGAATTCCAATCGGTATAGACCAAAGAAATCTAACGGACGCCAGGAAGCATATGATCAACTTTCTTGGTATTTCGCAAATGGCTACGTCGCTGGGTATGGGAAATTTCGAGCTGAAACTGTACCGGCTGGCCAGGAGTGCTCACGGGAAAACGAAGAATTTACGTATCCTTACGCAACAACAGTGGGAGATGGAAGTGCCACTCCTTGTTTCTCACGAAACCCAAAGTGAACTCAATAGTAAGTAGACAACTGGTCTGTCGAATTCATAAAGTGCAGGAAAAAGTTTTGAACTAATGATAAATATAACCACAACATATGTATTAGAAAATTGGGGGTTACAAATTATCCTTATTCGATCTTAGAAAAGGATAATTACTTTGAAGGTTATAAGTATGAAATACTAAAGTAAAATTTCCTCTTTTTCATCTTTTTTAAGTACATGTGGTACAGAAAATAATTAATTGGTCAGACAAGAAAATGGTGCTTGTACCGGGTGTGAAGCAAACTCCTAAAGAACCTCTTGGTACTTCAACAAGTTCTTCAGAAGATAAAGATCTAGAAATTGCCATCACAGACAATGAGCCTGGAGCATCAGATTCTGCGAGAAATAGAAGTAGGAAAAGAAGACAAGAATGTCTGGAAGATAAAGAACCAGTTCAAAATATTTTGCGAGACAATAAAGTTGTGAGAAATGTGCGTCAGAGGCATGAATTAGATGAGCTTCAAGCAGGTAAATTTTAATGAAATAGGTGGTTTTTGAATTTCTACTTTTACTTGTACTTTTACCTTTACTTATGTGTTTACTTTTATCTCGCTTAGACTTAGGGAAGCTTGCTGGAAGCTCAGCTCTTAATGAGGTGAAATTTACTTGTGGAGTCTGCAAGAAACCGTATTTTATCAGTACTAAGTCCAGCAGAACCACCCAAGGGAAGGTCAATTACTTCAAAATCAGTAAGTTTAAACAAATATTTTTAATTTACCAATATCATTACTGCAGATCACATGTTTCAGTACTCAGAATAAGAAAAAATAATAATTCCGAGTGTATTTAGGTGATAGTAACTCTGGTCTTTTGTATTCAGCTGATCTTCTAAAAGACTAATGAATGTTTATAATTAAGTTGAACTTCCCTTATCACTTTTTCAATAATCCCCATGGTGGAGAAATGTAAACCTAGGAATACACTGTTCACCTTTGCTAAAAATTTGTCCTTTGTAGCACATTCAATAAGTGCCAAAGAAATTACGAGAAAGCACAGCGTTTAGTGAAAAACAACCACACCCTGGACAGCCTTTGGAAAAAAGGAAATTGTGAACGACTTTCTTCAGCATCAAGCAGCAATTCCATGTCACAAGATGAGCAGGAGGACTTTACTGGTGCTGATGCCATAGAAACAGGCTCTGACAAGTAAAAACCTTACTGAAGAATATATTGTTGTATAAAAGAACTTTTTTTTGGATGAAAATCTAGATTATTATAGAACTCATGCATAGACATGTCATTACCATGTACCAATAGATAATATTTGTTGTACACACAAAGATTGTTTAGCTTTTTCCTTAGATCTCAAAACCAATGTCTTTGACCAGCATTTGTAGTACTGCTGATAGAGTCTTAATGCATAGTTTTTGTTGATATTTTGAACTTAATGAAATAAAGCAGTTTATGTTTTTCAAATTGATGTTTGCACGTGTGTTTCATGTGTAAGAAGAAAATCATATTTTGCCAAAATATAATTGCATGGCAGTTAGCAAATAGTGGAACTACTAAAAACAATTGGCATTTGTATTATGATACCAAAAATCCATTACAAAGCTTAATATCTGGAGTATTCTCCATTGCTTGTAGTGTCCCAATGTTATATATGTTCTTCTTTGTTCCCCTTTTGAAATTCCTGATACTGGCTGATACTGTGAACACAATGAACAATGACCAGAAATGAATCTATATGTTGCGAAAACTATAATACATGTATGTGATAATTTCCTTATACAGTGATAGTGTTTACCTAAACGAAGATTTGGAAGAATCCGCAGACTTGTCTCAAAGCCATGATGAGACTGTCAGTTCATGTATTGAATCATGGGATGAAGAAACACATTGTGCTTTTGATGAAGCTGGCTATGTTGACCAGAAAGATTCAACACAGGATCCGGAGGGTCATGTGATAAGCGATGCGAACGTGGATGATGACTTGACATGTTTTAACTTGTGAGTGTTTATGTAACTAGAAAGATGGAGGACAGATGGTCCATTTGTGTTTGATCTTGTAGTTTCTATTGGCTCCAACTCTAAGCTTGCGAGTTTTGTTGAGGTTGCTTACGTAATGGGGAAATGTTGTTGCACTATAATTTATGAGAATTGACAAATTGTTAGCATTGGTCTGTGTGTGGTCTTTGCGCATTTAGACGTTTGTGTACGTTTATTCTTCTAGGTGTGTGGAGAATGCCCATCCAGTTGCTATTAAACTCAACCAACTTCTTGAGAAAGGAAAGATCCCGGAAGACTGTCTCTACTACAAATTTATTGACAACACTACATCTTTCGCTCTAGTTGATCCTAAGTCTGCTTCAGATTTCACATGGGACCGAGATGTGTGCGAGTTTTTTGACACTATCAAGTATCTCGGAGGTAGTCGGACACGAAATTTTGTGACAGGGCCTGGTTTCTTTGGAACTGGGAGAGGGGGACTGAAAGAATTCAACACATTTTCTGATTTCAATCTTTGCGGTCCGTCAACAAATTCGTCAAAACGCTTTCAAGCTGGTTATACTACAGCCAGCAGTGGGGTGATAAAACCGCATCTATTGTCCTTGTATTCCTTTGCCTTCAATCGACAAGCTGATTTGCCAGCGCTTGTTTCTACAGACAAGTTGAACGTTATACCATTGTCACAAGCTATTGGTGGAACTGCATTAAAACCTGGCCTAGAATATGATTCACTTCAGAAAATGATGGTTGGGCTAACAACTCAAATAGACCAAAATAATTTCAGCAGCAACTCCATTTCTGATCCTGAGGAAATAAAAAAAAAGCTCTTAACAAGCGCCGAAGTGGTTGTAGGTACATCACTGGACAACGGCTCATCAATTCCAGTTGGTGTGTACTATCGCCCCAAATCAGTAACTGGTGAAGAAATCCTCAAATCTATACAAGACACAGCTAAGACCTTGCAAACTTGCCAAATGTGTTTGAAGCTCCAGGCGTCTGTAAGTCAAATTGTATCAAATGACATGCCCTCTTGCTTTAGCAGCTGTGATGAGTGTCTTAAGCTCAAATCTGTTTGCTCAGCCTGTAAACAAAATGGCCAGGTCTCACACATTCCTTCCTTAAGGGCTTGTAACCGGTGTTTAGAAAAAGGACTAAAGTGTAACAGGTTTCTTGCTGCAACAGTAATTACTGATTGTGAAGAGTGTAACAAGAAGGCGTTGTCAAATCTACACTCTATGGCCGAAGATGGTACATTACCTATTGAACTTTCGCTTCTTGTCGCCCTGCCAGATGTGGTTCATCTTGGCAAGAGTATGAAATGCAGCTGGGCCAACTGGTTCATTGATCTTGAGGGCGCGAAGAGTAGTCTAGTTCTAATTCGAACACTCCGCGATTCTGCTGGCCCTGATGTACGTAAGAAGTTACGAAAAATGCTGACCCTGGACTGCGTAAGGAATAAAGATCGGATGGCTGTAGAACCTATCGTGCGCCTTACTAGAACTTCGGTACTAGAGGTACTGAGAGGAATAAGTTTGGTCGTCCACACAATAGTTCCAGAAAAGTATCGCTTTTGGAAATCCAATCAGAGTGGGATATGCAAAAGACCCATTGCGATTGAAAGTGGGGCTCAAGGAAAAGTGCTTGTGTTAGACTATGACTTCGAATCTCAAGAGGCTCGTCTCGTGGAATTACGTTTGCATCAACCAGTTGATGTTCACGTTCGGAAAGAGACATTCAAGGATGCAAGGGACCTTTGTTTTACCAGTGGTATAGTTTTCGTTTCTGAAAGAGGATCTGGGGCAATCCGTGTTATTGACTTGGAAGGCAAAGTACGTTTAAAGCCGGAGGGCCTGAAATCGCGAGCAGAACTACTTTCACAGCTGAGTCGTTTTAGTTTATCACAGGATGGCACAGTGCCAATTCTTCGGAAGCGACTCGCGACACATTTAAAAGCTTTAGCTGCACAAGTTAAGAACCCAGAAATCATCCAGCTTAACACGCCTTTAGTAAAACCAACGTCAATTTGTGTGGCGAGTACAGACATCCTTTTATGTGCGGATGACGAGCACCAAAGGATTATTCAGTTGGAAGTAAGCTGCAATGGAGTTGCTGTCGTTGGTACTAGCATGCGAGAAATACATTATCTCGATGGCGTTTCCAGTATTGAATCTCTTTGTGTGTGGAGAGGGTCCGCATACTTGGCTGCATCTGGTAATGCAGGTGGGTCATACGATTGTGACCTGGCAAATTCAAACGTCAAACAGCTCCTGCAGAATTCGTCCGATTCATGCAGTGAAATCAAGAGGCTGTGTCATTATGGCGACGTAATTGTGTTCACTGACATCGTAGACAGGAAAGTCAAGACCTTCGATCCGAAAACCTCAACTGTTAAAACATTGATGGGCACTGGAAAAGAAGGAACTAATGATGGAACTGGTGAAACCTGTACCTTTGCGCAAGTCCACGGAATATGCAGTTTCCAGAATACTATATTGGTGTCGGACGTAGCTGCTGGAACGGTAAAAATAGTTTCACCGCTTACTGGGACAGTGTCCTTTCTTCAAGCCCTTGGGAAGCTGTACGACAGTTTTGGAATTGGTGCTCATACCGTAGACGCAGTATCACTATCCCTTCAAGATGCTGTGAAGAATGTTTCATCAGTGAACGAATATATTAAAAGCACAGTTGCTACAGTTAAACAGCACTACAACATGAAAGAAGCAGTAGCAACAAATGGTCCCCAAGGAACTGTGTCAAAGAAAACTCATGTCTCGTTTGAACTCCTTGAACAAGGTATGGCACGACTGCAAAATAACTTGAAGAACATAAATGAGGATTATGTTGGTGACGTTGACCTCCGTACATTACTGACCACTATAGTTGAAAACCTTCATGCAGTCTCCCACTTCAAAAACCAGACTTTTACAGCTTTACAGTATGCTCGAGACTTTGGAACAATTGCAAAAGAATCATTAAAAAGAACAACAAAATGGAGTGCCAAATACTTTACACATGACAAATCGTTTTATCCAGTTCCAACATCTAGTATGGAGTTGGCAGATGTTGAAGTGATGAAGTCTCCAACACCTGCAAGGATAGATCCTCTAATTGAAGTAGCGATGAAGGAGTTGGTGGATAAATTTCGTCCCGTGAGGCAGAGAACAGTGCGCAGTGAAACCACAAAAGACAAAGCCGGAGCTCTCCCACCAGCAGTGTATTACACTCAACCTCCTCATACCAAAGTAATGTTCCACAACGACCCAACTGTCGAAGGAGAAGTAATGGAACAAATTACTCCGCATATCATAGATGACGATGGGGACTCGCACGCACCCAGTATCACGTTTGTGGACGATAGCACTATTGAAATAGTTGCTGTTGTTGAAGTGCCAGATCAAGAGGATGAATACGACACCGACTCAGGCACCGATGTGGATGATGACGATCACGACTCCTACCCCCACACAACAACACTCACCAGCTCCGGGCGCGCCATTCGCGCTCATTTTCGCCTTGACTTGTAGAGTTTGCACTATCGGGTCTGCGCATATACATTACCTTGTGATGAATCTGTGATCAAGAGTTAATTGCATAACAACCCGTAAATAGCGCCACCTTGGACCCTGGAAAGCAAACGATGAAGAGGTAGACCTAAAGAGACTTGGAGACAAACCGTAAAGAAGGAAAGGGGGAGTTTAGATTCAAGGCTTGCTTGCTGCTAATACATGTGCTAAGAAACAAGAGGATGGCTAGTGAGGATGCAACAGCCTTTTCCCGGTAGGTAAAAGGAGCATGATGATGATTAAATAAACAAATTGTTCAAATGAAAGTTTGCGAAAGTGTGATAACGACAGAGGAAAATTTTAATTGTTAAGCATAATGTACCCTTCTGCAGAGAAATAGTCTCCAATGATTTTCCATGATAGAGACATAAACAATGAACAACACAAAATTGCAATCAAAATGACATAGTATGTAAATCAATTGTAGCTGATTCCATATTGAATGCCCGCGTTTATCGTTATCAGTATCTGGCGCATTTTTTAGCCGTTTCTCGTTACATTTGTATCAATTTTAGTGTTTCAGAGAATTTTTTAGTGTTAGATGTTAAACAGCCCAAAGTTTTAATGTTTGATGTTATAGAAGGTAAAATTTTAGTGTTTAGTGTTTTCGAGATACCCCCATCCAGACCCTCCTGTCAAGCTGGATTCACCAGTAAAGGTTTTCGTTGTGTTTGTAGCGATGGATTTACTGGAGAAAACTGCCAAGGTTAAATCTGCCTTGTCATTTGCTCAGCTTCTTACGTTGATCTACTGTTTTTGTTCGAAGTAATTGGCTCCTTGCGGTTCATTTGAGGGGATTTGGAAATTCATCAAATTTGACTCCTTAGACAATCAATTATCCACTGAAGACGAATTAATGAACGCGTCATACCCGAACTCCGAATAGATCCTATAAGTTGTGTAGGACACAAGCCCTAATTTTTAAGGTTCTTGTTCAAGTATCCTCTTGTATCTCAGTATATTGCATTGGATTAAAGAACGCATTTTACAGAAAAGAGAGTAAAAAACACAATTTACGGTTATAAAAAAATGTATATCTTTCAGTTTTTTTCTAATTCTTAAATACTGGTTTCATGGCAACAAAAAGGCGTTTTAAAAGTTCTAAACATTTAAGAGCCAGATGAAATCTACGATTTTTTTCTCGTTGAGAAATAATGAAGGGAGAATCCTTGGAATAATTCTAGTTCTACAGAAAAAAACAGTATTACTTTCTTTTGTAGCTAAATGAAAATGCATTGGAATTATAATACAAAAGGACAAACGATGTGTTAAACATCAAACCTGACAATTTTCTCATTTATTCACAGCTCTAAAGAAAAATTGTGCCGACATTTACAAAGCTGGGGAAACAGAAGATGGTATGTACACTATTAGGACTGATAATTTGCAAGCCTTTGAGGTATTGTGTGACCAAACGACGCAGGGTGGAGGATGGACTGTGTTTCAGAAGAGACTGAACGGCTCGGTTGATTTCTACGTTAACTGGATCGATTACAAACATGGCTTTGGTGACCTGAATGGTGAATTTTGGTTGGGATTGGACAAGATTCACCGCCTGACTTCAGATAATAACAACATGCTACGTGTGGATTTGGAAGACTTTGAAGGGAATACTCGTTATGCCGAGTATTCCAAGTTTGGTGTTATGAGTGAGAATGACATGCACAAGATGACCCTTGGTGATTATTCAGGTGAAACAAAAAGTTTTTTTATTTTTAGATTAAGAAGGGAGCGGTAGTGTTAAAATCAGTATGTTAGTAAACTCAAGGGCTTGAACAAATAGAGAAGAATGATCGAGCGTGGGGAAATAAAAGGTGGTTTCGGTTAAACGCGTTAAGCTGATGCTGCCGTTATGGGGAAGTACGAATTTCCGAAAAAATGGTTAAATCATTTTACATCGATAGCTTGCAATGGACGAAAAAAAAAATGAATTACTAAAACCTCAGTCAGCTCATCAACATGCAATCCTGGACGGCGTACACCAGACAATGATCAAATTTGAATAAAAGCCTTTTTAAGTATCTCGACGAATATACCTATAAGCATTACTACATGAATCAATTCATTTCACAGATATATTTTTTAATTAATTTCATTATCGCTAAATTGATCTGTTTTACTCATTTAACGGTTTACTATAGGCCGTATAAAATTTTGATTTGTAATGTTAATTGTGAATGCTAATAACATTGTTCACTTTGTCAGGAAATGCTGGTGACTCTCTCGCTTTGCATCGGAATATGCCATTCACCACAAGAGATCAAGATAATGATAATCATGATGATAACTGCGCCATTAAGTTCAAAGGAGCCTGGTGGTACAAAAAATGCCACCACTCGAATCTGAATGGGTTTTATTATGGCGGTCAGCATTCCTCTTTTGCTGATGGCGTGAATTGGTTGGACTGGACAGGGCGGCATTACTCCCTCAAGAGAACCGAGATGAAAATAAGACCAGTGGATTTCTGAACTATCATTTTTATTGCAAAACTTTAGCACAGTACTATTTTGAAAAAAACCAACGACTCAATTATGTTTGAATTTATGTTCTGTATTGACCAATAACTGACTAGGGCCTGTTTATGCAGAGGTGGGGGACTTCAGGTAGGTGATCGAAAGTAACCCGCTTAGGTGGGGTAAATAAAACCTCGCTGTCCATATAATCTCTTATTTCATCTTGATCACGTTTGCATTATAGGTGGGGTAATCCGCCTAGTCCGCTAGGTAGGGTAACCCTGTTGGCCTGGTATGAATTTATGTTCAGTACTAAATAATCACCAATAAGTTGGTACCTACCGTTTTAATCTTTCAAGCTTGTTTAGACTTCTGTTTGCTTCTGTGTGAGCATAATCTTTTATAATTTCTCTTGGAAGCTTCTGGGGAATTGATTGTGGTCCTTGCTACGTTTTTCAAATCAGGACTTGAAAAGTTGAATCGGTAGTATAGATCATTCAACCGATAAGGATTTTGTTTACGATGTCTCTGATGTTTCATTCGTATTATGTAGTATCAACTCGTTTTGTATTACAACATACTTCATTGAGTTACACATGGTGTATGCACCACGCGAAGGAAACATTGCTAATGTGAAACATTTTGTTCAGTTTCATTGCCTGACTTAGCAAAACGTCAGGGTGATAAACCCAGATACAAGCCCCGCGGTACCCAGTAGAGGATTAAGTTTTCTCTCTGGGTAATACGTGCTCTAATTTTTTTAATGTTTGGTCTCGGATTTTTACTAGCTTAAGGAGACAAAAAGCGAATTTTTAACATGTAGCCATCATTCTCTCCAGGACACTCATAGATAATATTTCTAGTATATAATTTTTGGCTTCTGGTTTCCTATTTTCATTATCAGAACGGGAGCAAAACAATAACTCACTCTTTTGTGACATAACAACGCTATCAAAATGAAAATGTTCCTTATCCAATGCAGAGTTACCTCTGCTGGTCACGATTTGAGCGTGCTTGATATGCTCATTGTAATAGGTAAGACGAGATAGGGTTCATCAGAACATGTACATAGTGTAATAATGCTATACGCAGAATGAGTAGTTTGTGCGTCTAAATTAGCAAATTAGGATCGCAAAGATCACCGGGGAGAATTGGAAATGGAATCCTCCAACTTTCTGCCAAACTCTACATTTCGCCAAAACTTAGCGCAGAAAAGTCCAATTCTCCCTAGCGATCTTTGCAACACTAATTTGCAAATATAGACATGGATATTAATGACCGCGTAACAATACAATAAAAAGAATTTAAAAAACGATTAAGACGTGAATAGAACATTGAATGTCATCTGCTATATAGTAAAATCTCCATCAGTTTATTGATGTGGATTGTAGAAACGAAGAAATCCATCGACAAACAGAGAGAGAATGTAGAGGTTAATAAGACACGATTTCACTCCTGATACGAAGCAAACACGGAATCAAACTACGAAAAACATATTATTGATCAGAAGGTAAGAAATATCTTTTTGAGCTACTTATTAATATCGCTTTGACCAGTTTTGTTAATGGCATATATAATTTTGAAAAATTCTGAATAATATACCGAGAATCTAACCAATTAACAATTCAGTACATTCTATCGCATTCTTACGGTCAAAGTTGCCACAAACTTATTATTTTCATGTATATAACGAAGGATTCTATTACGTCGCACTGGAGAGGTTGGTTACCTTATAAAAAAGAAAAATAATTAAACTTTGAATTTCAAATGCCAACTAACATTTCATTGGTAGCATGTCTGTCTAATACAAACGGCAAAAATTTATTTGGCCTGCTACCAACTCTGTCTGCTTGTAGACTGACAGACAGAGCCACAAAAATACTGAAGCCAACTTTCAGGCACGTCTATTTGACATTTATCACATGTTTTGATCAATGGAGAAAAATCGAGTGTAAAATAATTTACGCTCACTTATTGCTGAAAGGAAAAACAAAGGCTAGAGATGACAACAACTTTAAACTAATGTCCTAAGCGTAATGTATTCCATTTCCGTTTTAACCGAAACTTTTTAAAATATTGTAACTAACCTAACGATAAATTGGGAGAGTGGAGTAGAAAATTGATAATTTAATAGGGTTTACATGACTTGTAATTTCTACGGATCCGTTATTTTTTTCTTCTTATGCCTTTTGCAGCGGTTAACTTACTCACCTAAATGAATATTTAATAGCGAGAAGTTCCACTAAGCTTCCATTTTTCACGTGAGGAAATGAAAAAGCCCGTCAGCATGATGACGTCGATACTTGCGATAATATAACTAAATGAAGTACTCGTTTTCGAAATATCGTGATAATTAAGATTTCTGTGAAGTAGAAATAGCTGAGGATAAATGCTGAAGGCCTGCACATTCAAATTCATAGTAAACAGAATGTTTAATTACTCAGGACAAATTTGATATAGCCACTTTTTTTTACCTTGAAACTATATTTTTTCAATTTATAGCAATGCACTTGAAGTTTATCCTTGAGGTTATTATTGACAATCTCAATAATTTTCTTGGAAAAATCTTCACACCGTGTTGTTGCACAGGTGATCATGAGTATAATTCCGCTTTTAACTTTTTTTTGTCTTATTTTTTTAGCGCCACTGCTAGTACTTATGATCAAAGCCAAAATCTCTAAGCAGATACACCTAATCTAATTCACAATGTCTCCTATTATCCGGAATACAAGAAACAAATAACGATGAAAACCAAACAAGCTACAAAACACATATTTATATTGCAGACCATTAGACAACGTGTTTCTTCATCGTGTTTGCAAAAAACCCTCCTCACAATACGCGCATAAAAGGAGCAAATTCATGAATAAAAACAAACCATTCAAATGTATTGTAGTGCGGTTATTAACGCTTTGAAAATATTCCCATAATTGTCCGTAACATTTCTTTGCCATAGGTTAATTCACCCACAAAGATTAAATTTTGAAATGAAAACCAAACACTTAAAATTGAATTTTCAAGGGATGAAAACCCCCTTAAGAGAAGACAATGTAAGGTTTTCATGCAACAAGGTACATTCAGACCTGTAATAAGCGGTCACCCATGGGGAATGGCTTGGTGACCGCTTAATACGGGTTGAACGCTAAATACAGGTTCCACGAAATAGGGGAATTATACAGAAACGAGACATACGTCATTTTATGCCATAATTGACCAATTGATGCACCAAACTCGCTCAAAATACTATCAAAATTAAGGGACAAATATGGCTTAAAGTTTAGTTGAACGATTATTCTTTGTTTTGTTTGAGTGATCCCACTATAAATGACTGTTCAGTACAGGTGGAATTCAACAAAAACATGCCGTGGAACAGTAATTTAATGGAACAGTGGTGAGTGAGTCAAAATAAGAAATTAGCGCGAGTAAGTGAAAACTAAACAATTAGGTTGATTCGTTTTCTCTCGCACAGGTGATGATTGTCGAAACATCATACTTTGGGACCCAATACCAAACATGGCCGTGAGAAATCACGTGATGAGGAGTGCAGAAGTGTTCAGTGAAGGTAGCTGCAGAGTGATGTGTTATATGGAGCCTAACTGTGTGTCAATCTATATTGGATTAGTAGAAGGAGGAACCAACAATGTGAGTTGAATAACGAAACCGAGAAAAACCATGCTCCCTTTCTTCTTGTGAATAAAGAAGGCTACACACAAATGAAATTGTTTCATTTTTTAGGCTGAGGTCTTAAACTTTTTTTTCCTAACAGAATCCATGCAGTAGCAGCCCATGTTTGAACAATGGCACCTGTCAAGCTAGATTCACCAATAAAGGTTTTCGTTGCGTTTGTCGTCATGGATTCAGTTGAGATAACTGCCAGTTCAAAGCTAAACAGTACAAATGGTGTTTTCATTCACTAATCCTCTTGGGTTAGTTGAATTATATATTCACAGTGGAGAGACTGTTTTTTAATTTAGATAATTAATTGACTTACCGGTATTTCGGATCATTTAAGGGGATATGGAAATTCATCAAATCTGACTTCTTGGAAAAACTATGATCCACTAAAGATGAATTAATGAACACGTCATACCGAAACTCGGAATACATCTTGTAAGTTGTCTAGGACGAAAGCCCAGGTTCTTGTATCACAATGTTTAAGGTTCTTGTATCAACAACCTGAGACTGTTTCTGCGTCACATTGGATCAAAGAAACTATTTTACAGAAGAGAGAGCAAAAATACGTCTATTAACGGTGGTAACAAAATCCGTCTGTTTTGAAATGAAAAACCAGTAAAAGGACGAATGATGTGTAGGACATAAACCTGAAAAGTTTGTCGTTCATTCACAGCTCTAAAGAAAAACTGTGCTGACATTTACAAAGTTGGGGAAGAGGAGACGCTGTGTACATCATTAAAATTGATGATTTGCCTGTCTTTGATGTATTGTATGACCAAACAACAAAGAAACAAACCAAACAAAAATAACAAATAATCTCAACCACATCGATGTATAATTTCGACAGCGCACTATGTAAAGGTATTCACTGATCGATCATGCCCAGTGGGACAAAAATACGAGCTTTTTTTTTATAATAGTTGTTACATTTGACGGCCCAACCTCTTCTTCAGACTTTAAAGCACACTCTGAGAAACAAGCTGGTGAGTAACTACTGGAAGTGTATTCGCCATCAATGTCATTATCATCATCAATTTCATTGTCATTATCACTGTTATTGCTATCATAATTATTTACACCATTATCATTATCAGTATTATCGTTATTTTTGAAAATCTTTTTTTAAGTTTTCACACCTCTCTGCGTTTCTCGAAGATGCATCTCCACACTCAAATCAAGATTTTTTTGTGACATATCAGTATTGTTAAAATAAGTTCTTTGAAATTATCTCTTGAATTGTCAATTGTCAATCCGAATGGTGTTGTTGAAAGAGCAAGTGAGATCCAGCACGGAGCCTGGTGGTATCGCAGTTGTTATACCTCCAACCTAAATGGCTTCTATTATCAAGGACAGCACTCTTCCCGGGGCGCAGTGGCCTGGTTTTACTGGAAGAACAATTTCGCGTCTCTGAAAAGAACAGAGAATGATGAAAATAAGACCAACAGAATTGAATTTGACGCTTTCATTTGCAATTTAAACAAATTTAAATATATGATCAGACTTCTGCTTTTATTGCTCGTTATCGTTTATATTTAGTTTGTACCGGTTCATTTTTTGCAAGAGGGTCAAGGTATTCACAAGAGTTTTGTCAATCGACGATGAAAATGATGTCATCAATAACGCTCTCAGTAAGGGGCGTTCGAAAAGGTAGCCTTAGAAACCCTTTACGGGGACCAATTTGCATTATAAACTCTGTTGATAGAACTAAGTTATCTTGTCGTTAATAACAGCCTGTTTTAACAGGAGTACAAGACCGCAATTGATTAGGTTTTCGGGTTTTTAGTCAATGTAAATAATTTCCAAGATATTATTTCTTCATCCTGGTTGCCTAAGAGAAATGAAGTTTTCAGGTAACACAGTAAAGAAGAGAAGTAATACAGAGCGAAAAGAGGGTAGGAAACCCGCTTCAAACTTTGTTGCGGCTTAAAAAATTTGTATCAAGCAAATTAATAAAACATACGAGTGTCATGTTCTCCGATTCGGAATCGCTTTAAATGGCAAAGTGGCAGAAAGTGTTGAGCAAAACGAGTCCTGGAAAACTTACGCGTCCATGTTTAATACTAACTACTATGCTCTCGTCCAGTGAAATATGTAGAGTTATTTGCAGGATTGCTGACCAAGAATCTATATATCATTTCATAACTTTTTTTCATTTTTGCACTTTAGTCAACCTTACCGTTAATCCACAATTTCACAAAGGATTAGAACTTGAATTTCAAAGTACTTTGTTTGTCTTCGTATAAGGGAGCGTAGCAGGGTGTATTTGTACTGCTCTTCACCATAAGATCATTTTTTTTTTAGTTCTTCAAATTACACTGTTGGAGATACTACTACTACTACTATTTACTACTACTTCTACAACTACTATTGATAATTCTACAAGAGGATATCAATATTTCCTTGTACTTCTACTATAATGATCACTATTGCCACTGCTTTTGCTGCTGCTGCAACTATTTCTACAACTAAATTATGTAAGTGGATCATTGTATGATGAATTTTTTTTACTTAGGAGAAGTTCCCCCAATGATCATATTTCCAAAAAGAGGTAATGAAAAAACCCATCAATAGAACGGCGTACAAAAATAGTACTAAAAATATATTTGTTACCGAAATTTCGAGGTTATGAAGAGTTCATTTTAGTAGAAATAGCTGACAAATATATGCTGAACAACTGTATGACCTTTGTTAGCATTTAAATTTATAGGAAAACAGAAAGTTTAATAATTTGAGACGACTTTCATAGGGTCATGATCATAATATATACCTTGGAGTTATAATTTTCAATTTCAGTATAGCAATGCAGTTCAGGTTTTTCCTTGAAGCTATCATTGGCAATATCTATATTTTTCTTGGACTAACCTTCCTACAATGTTTTTGTTACACTGGTGAGTATAATTACACTATTATTAAATTTCTTGTGTTTCATTTTTCTGGCGCTGCTCCCTCGAATCCATTAGAAGAACTAGGCCAATGCAAATAATCTTTAGGAAAACACATATTTTCTAACTCATCACTAATGCATATAAAGAGAGACTATTGGATATTTTTTCTTTCACCGTGTTTCAAAAAAGCCCTTAGAATATGCGCTTCTAAGGATCCTATTGATAAATTGAAACAAACGAGTCAAAGATATTGTAGTGTGGTAATTAACGCCATGAAAAATTTTCGGATATTTTCCGTAACAAATCCTTTCCGCAGGTTAGCTCATCTTTGATAAAGCGGGTTTTCATGCAGTAATTTGGTAAAATAGTGTGCTTGCAGGTGTATCTTTACCAAGCGACGATAAAAAATTGTTCGAGTAAGCGATAACCTGGACGAGTAAATCTATTCGTTTTGCTCTCCCCAGGCAATGTGGGAAGCTGCAAAGTGATGTGTTATATGGAGCCTGATTGCGTATCCATTAATGTTGGACCTGTAGAAGGAGGAAACCAAAAATGCGAGTTGAACAACGCCACCAAGGAAAACCATGCTACATTTCTTCTTGTGAATAAACCAGGTTGCATATATTTTGCAATCGAGGTAAAATTTCACATTTTTACCAACCTGAGGGGTGTTATACACATAATTTCTCCTCGTTTCATGTTAAAGTGATCTTATTTTTGATTAAAGGGAAAGCTACAAAAGGTTTAGTTTGTCATCCATCAGAGGAGGTTGTTCATTTCTTGGCGGTCAAGTGATCTTATTATTGATGTAAGGAAAAGTTGCACAAAGTTTATTTTGTTTTTTTATTAACAGAATTCCTGCAGTAGCAGTCCATGTTTGAACAATGGCATCTGTCAAGCTGGATTCACTAGTAAAGGTTTTCGTTGTGTTTGTCGTCATGGATTCAGTGGAGAAAACTGCTAGTTGCATGGTCTCATAAATTGCATTTTCATACACTAATCTTCTTGGTTTAAATGAACTACTGAAATTGGGTAATTTACCAGTTGTTTTTTAAATCTGTTAACGAAGTAGATTTGAAATCATTCGTAAATTGATCACTGTAGACTATTGAGAAATTATTGAAATTTTACTCCTTACACGATCTACCATCAAGAGTCTCTTGTGTGCGCGGCGTTGAATCCTACAATTTTCTCATTTGTTTGTAGGCCTGAAAAATTGTGCTGAAATTTACAAAGCTGGAGAAATTGGTTGATTTCTACCGTAACTGGACCGACTATAAACATGGCTTTGGTGACCTGAGTGGTGAGTTTTGGCTCGGAATGGACAAGATTTACCGCTTGACCCCATCTAATAACAGCAAGCTGCGTGTCGATTTGGAAGACTTTGAAGGGAATACTGCTTATGCTGAGTATAACATGTTTGGTGTTATGAGTGAGAATGACAAGTACAAGCTGACACCTGGTAGTTATTCAGGTAAAACAGTATCTTTTTGTCTTATTTTGTTATTAAAACATAGGTCGAATTTTGTACAATTTCAAAAGTGGTGGGGGGAAGGGGGGAATGAATGGTCAGTTTTGGCTCGGACTGGACAAGATTCACCGCCTGACCTCATGTGAAAATAACATGCTACGTGTGGACTTGGCAGACTTTAAATGAAAAAATACTTATGCTTAGTGTAAGATGTTTGGTGTTATGAGTGAGAATGACAAGAACGAACTGATCCTTGGTTCTTACTCAGGTAGAACTGTCATTTCATCTCTTCTTTTCTAGTTATTTAAGAAGGGGGGAGGAGAGTGCTGAGTAATGTAAATATCCTAAACGTCTTTAAAATCGATGGCTTTGGAAGACAAAAGAGTACCCTCAGCTCATTGATATGCAATCCTGGACAGCGCATACCGCACGTTTACTAGCCCAGAGGTCTTCGCCGGTGGAGCATGTACAATTAACCTGGCGAACTATAGCTAATCCAACTCTAATGAGTGTCTCGGGAAACGTATTTATTGGCATTATCATATTGCGTCATTCAATCCCAAGAATCTCCGACATGAATCGTAGTTATTAATTAGAATGCTTTTGTTCCATATCATTATTGTTAAATTATACTTATCTGATATTTCAAGATTTGTTCTGCTTTACGAACTGCTCATTGTTGGTCAAACGTAATACTCATAGTGCGGTTCATTTTATTAGGAAATTCTGGTGACTCTCTTGCTTTGCATCGCGGTATGCCATTCACCACTAAAGATCAAGATAATGACAACTCTGAGAGTATCAACTGCGCCCTTAGGTAAAAAGGAGCCTGGTGGTACAAGAGATGTCACCACTCAAATCTCAATGGCTTGTATCTTCATGGCAGTCACTCCTCCACTGCTGACGGAGTGAACTGGTTTCACTGGAAAAATCATCATAACTCTCTAAAGAGAACCGAGATGAAAATAAGACCAGTGGATTTCTGAACTGTCATGTTTATGGCACAACAATGAAACGGTACCAACTTAACAAAAAAACCAGTGTCTCGACCAAGTATATTCAGCGTTAAATAATCATTCTTACATTGGAGCTTAGCGTAATGTTATTTAGGTTTTTCTTGCTTCTTTGTGCACGTTTTTCAAAATAGGAATAGTTGATTGTGTAAAATCGGCCCGTTAACCGATAATAGTAATAATCATAATAGTAATGATAAGTTAATCTATATAACGGTACATGCAAAAAGCTCCTTATCATAGTTGGACAGTTAATCATAAGAAGCTCTGAAAAAATGCGTCTTTAATCTTTTCTCAAAAAACAGAAACTAATGGACTCAATTTAAAATTTATGGGTTGGACATTCTATAGCCTGGGGGCAGCTAAGAACACTACTGAAACTAGTTCATTCACTCGGATGTTTATTTGTACAACGACTAGTTTCAGTAGTGTTCTTAGCTGCGAGGATCTTCTAATTTCATCTTTCCACCGCAGTGCAAATATGTGAATTTTCATATATCTAAATCTTCATTCACTCGGATGTTTATTTGTACCCAATTCATTGACCAGCTCCCAGTTGGCTTGTTAGCTCAATTGGTAGAGCGCTGCACCGGTATCGCAGAGGTCATGGGTTCAAATCCCGTACGGGCCTGGAATTTTTTCTTCAAGTCTTCATCTTCGACCATAGACCAATATTCTCTATATGGCGCTGCAAGAAAAGGTAAAATAATTGACGTCTGAACCAGTCGCTACCGTGGAACTTTTGAAATTTTTCCAAAATTCGACCTATGTTTATACTGGTAGATTAACTGGGAATCTCTTTTCTCACCTGCAAAGGAATTTCGATAAAAACCAATAAAAAATATTGAAAAAAAAGTAAAAACAAAACAGAAAAGGGACCACGGAATACAAATATATTTTCATAGATCGTCTGGCCATGAGAACAAATCTATCCATTGGCTGTGTTTAATTATAAGTTCCTGTAAAAACTAGTGTGATAGGACAAGGTTGAACACGAAGCAAACATTTTTTAGCAGGGGTAGGCTGGGGGAGAGGAAAGAGGGGAGGGGAAAGGGAAGGATATAGAATGTAGTTCTACAGGAAAAAGCTCAAATCTCTAAAACGCCCCACCGGTTGTCGAAGGGGAGAGGGGGGAGGGCGGTGGGGCTTCGATCCTGATCGAGAGCTCCGAGTATTTTTCTCTGTTTAACGTCCACGACTAATAAAGCTGCGCAACAATTTTAGGATTTGCTGTTCGGGTTGTTAAATTTAAGGAAACTTACAAATTATAAAAGTTTGCTACAATAAAAATACATCAAAAAGTCAACAAAGGAAATTAGGTGAACTTTGCCTCGATAAAAATGGTGCCATTAATAGGAAAATGTAAGAAACAATCTGCCTCAAGAATAAATTATTTCGAAGTAAAATAACACTATCCACACCTGAACACAAGCAGCATGCTCCGGTGGAAACTGTTTAAGAATGATTATCACTATCTCGAAGTGTCCTTAGGCGATTTTTTTCATGGTTATCAAATCCTCTTATGTTACTCTTGAAGTAAACAGCATTCCAGCGCTTCCCCACACGATTGACGTTGAAGAAGAACCTGACAAAAACTCTCGAAATCTGGAGGATAAAGCGACATTTAAAACGAAGAGAAGTCTTAATATCTACTTTTTAACTTACTCTTGATGAATATATCCCACTACAATTATAAAAAAAACACATTGTCACGCTCAAGGTCATTATTTGTGTCGAGGCTCATCTGTACATGATGCTTCATAATGAGTTTGAAAAAATACCAAATGTAATTAGTAAGAGTGGGCGAGAACACAATAGAATAACAATAAAACACGAGTTCAGGGGTGAATATCATTTGCTATGTAATGAGATATTTCTCTTAATTAGGTGGAAAAGTCGCAAAACTAATGGAATCTCCTGAAGCCTATTGATGTGGATTGTAGAAAGGCGAACAAATCAATTGACAAGTAGAGAGAATGATAACCAGGCAAACTTTATCATCATAACTCTCGCAAATTAAACTGCACCTTTTGCGAATAGTCATAACAAGCTAGCTTTTCAAGTTCGTCGCAAGTCAAGTGTCGATTCATCGCATCCAACTTTCTTACTTGGTGGTTTTACGTAAAGGGAAAGATCACTTCACTAACACAGAGTCATCGCAGATCGTTATGTGTAAAGTTAGGTACGAAGGTTTCTCTGATAAAATAAACAGCGAGTTACAAGGGCCTGTTTCATATTAAGTTTATGTAATATTTAGTTTGTAGCGATCCATTTTTGCACGGGGGTCCAGGTATTCACAAGAGTAATGTCGATCGACGATGTAAGTGACGTCATCAATAACGCTATGTTGAGGGGCGATCGAAAGGGTAGCCTTTGGGCCTATTTACACGGTACGACTTTGTCGCATGCGACAAGCTTACGACAGGCTTACGACACGAATTGTTTCGTGTAAATCAAACCTACAACTCGCTTACGACTCTTAAGTCATGTCGTAGGCCTGTCGTAAGCTTGTCGCATGCGACAAAGTCGTGCCGTGTAAATAGGCCTTTAGAAACCCTTTACAGGGACCAATTTGTATGATCAACTCAGTTGATAGAACTAATACCCCATTCACACCAGCAAAGCATGTTTTGTTAAACTGGTTTTCATTGAATGAAAATTATAAACAGAGAACTGAAAAACTTGATTTTCCATTGGATTCAAGTACTTGCTAACTTGCATTTCCAATGTGCTACCTTCAAGTCAAAAATATTCGGTTAAATAGTTTCTATGAAGAAAAAAAAAATTAAACTGTGTTTAACAAAACAACTTTTAAACATGTTTAAGCTTTGGTGTGAATGGGGCATAAGTTATCTTGTCGTTAATAACAGCCTGTTTTAACCAGAGTACCCTTCCGCACACTAGGTCTTCACGCACCATGAGAAGTATCGTACAGCGTTTACTTGTAACGGTATATCACTTTCTCTGTAACACCGTATATTTTATCATCACTTAGGCCTATGACTACCTGGTTAAAAAAAAACCTCAAAGTCAGCATGTTTCCTTTTCTATTTTTTCGCCATTTTCCTGAAGTTTCTGAGCACTTCTTATTAAGATCACTTTTGTTAGCGGACATATATTGAGTCAAAATGTTTAATTTGTGGTGAAGTCGTTAATAATTTCGGCATGTACTAAAACCTGAAACAACAAAACGAAACGACCGAAGTGTAACGACCGTTGTGACTGAAACAAAACCACTACAACGATCGAGACGAGTGGATGCTGAAAAGTGGCGGACTTCACTTCAGATATTCTCTCGCATTTAAGGATTTTACATATCAAAGCCGTCACACGAAACTTAATTTTTTTTTCCTCAACGCGAGCAGCTGAAACTATAATTTGACACTTATAATAATATGTAGTTTCCAGTACGGAACGCCAGCCTCATTGAATACTGAAGCGTATACGGAAAGGAGAGATAACAGATAACGGTATTCAGTGACAACGTCTATGTCCGAGACTCTTTTATTGATTGTCTTTTTTTTAATTGAGGTTCCATCGCCGCATAATACTAAGCCGATGGCAATCGCGAGAGATCACTGAATTTTCCCGTGGGGTAGATCAGGAATAGGCCATAATCTAAACGAGAGAAAATGACGACTGACACCTGCATGACACCCGTTCATTTTACCAGGATTGACCCCATTATTTTTTGTATACTTTTTTGATCGTTTCGGTCGTTTGGTTTTGGTCGTTAGGTTCGTTTCGTTTCGATCATTTTGTTTTGATCATTTCGGTGGTTTCGCTTGTTTCGTTTTGTTTTCCTGTTTCGGGTGTTTGTAAATGTCAATAATTTCCATGATATTATTTCTTCATCCTGGTTGCCTAAGAGAAATGAAGTTTTCAGGTAACACTGTAAAGAAGAGAAGTAACGCAGAGCAAAAAGAGGGTAGCAAACCTGCTTCAAACTTTGTTGCGGCTTAAAAGAATTTGTATCGAGCAAATTTAATAAAACATATGAGTGTCATGCTCTCCTATTCGGAATCGCTTTAAATGGCAAAGTGGCAAAAAGTGTTGAGCAAAACGAGTCCCGGAAAACTTACGCGTCCATACATTTTAGTTAGAATTTGTTCGTGTGCGCCCTAATTTTGCAAATGTAACGATTCACGGCAATTTCAATGACCAGCTTATTAACCACAAATGTGTTAGCTTTCACAGTTTGTCTTTCTGAGAATTCTGACTTGGACACACCACAGGTGCATCTACTTATCCAAGGTGAAGGCGGAGCCAAGAAACTGCTTTCCTAAAAAAATCAAGGTTTCCGGCCTCAACATTTAGCGTAAACGAAATTACCTCTTACAACACTGCGAAAAGCCGCCAAAAATCTTCAGGGAAACTTGCTCACTCGTTTGGTAATTTTGTCAAGAGCATTTTTTGCAGGATACTTTCTAAATTGGAAAAAGCATAACCTTACATAACACCGTAGTTAACTCCAGAGGAAAATGCGACACATTGTGTTGTTTTAAAAATTTATATTTTCATAAATCTTTAATTTGAAAGACATAAAACTGGCCTAAGTTACCTCCAGCGAAAATGGATAAACATTGTTGAGTTCTAAAACTTCTTACATGTCCCGCTGAGAGTGTTTTGACCAAATAATTTGCAGCTTTGTTTAAGAGTTTAACTTGCCATATAAGTTTTTCAAAACATTCTCTGTTTTTCATTGAAGTATTTCATTGCCTGTCATATCCAGTGGTACTGAGATGTGAGATCAGTCATTTAGATTTAAACACAAAAGTTATGATCTGATGACTAACAACAATTAGAACAGCTGGATAGGAAGAATGACTGTGGCGTGTAGAATAGCGGTTTTGTTTTGTAACCATAGTTACAGAAGCTCAAACAGTTCTATAAATTAAAGGAAAGCACGACACCATAAAGTTTTCACTATTGATACCCCCAGGAACAAAATCAAGTAAGAAAACCACTTTTTCGCTTCGGAGGTAAGAAATATCTCTGTGAGGTACATATCTATATTTCTTAGACCAAGCCTTTCTAGCTCAGACCAATTGTGCTAATTGCAGAAATGATCGAGAACAATTTTGAATAAATTTCTGTCAATTCAGCTACACGATATTTCACATTCTGTCACATCCTTCTCGTCAGAGTTGTTACAATTTTTTTTCTTTTAGTTTGAAGTTCTAAAAAGCCACCCGAATGTCACAGAATGCTTGGGACCAGTCTAACTCAGAAAAAGTCGGGGGATGTTTAATGCTAACTACTATGCTCTCGTCCAATGAAATATGTAGAGCTATTTGCAAGATTGCTGACCAAGAACCTAAATATCATTTCATAACTATTTTCATTTTTGCACTTTAGTCAACTATATAGTTGATCCACAATTTCGCAAAGGATTAGAACTTGAATTTTAAAGTACTTTGTCTGTCTTTATATAAAGGAGCGTATCAGGGTGTAATTGTATTGCTATCCACCATAAGATCAATTTTTCTAGTTGTTCAAATCAGACTTTTGGAGATACAACCACTACTAACACTATTTACTACTACTTCTGCAATTACTATTGATACTTCTACAAGAGGATATCAATATTCTCTTGTACTTCTACTATAATGATAACTATTGCTACCGCTTCTACTACTGCTGCCGCTGTTACTATTTCTACTACTAAATTATGTAAGTAGTTCATTGTATGATGAGGATCCGCTATGTTCCTCGTTTTGTGCCTTTTGCAGTGGTTGACTTACCTATACACGTGAATTTTTATTTACTAAAGAGAAATTCCTCTGATGATTATATTTCCAAAGAGAGTAAATGTAAAAACCCATCAACAGAACGGCGTCGATATTTCCAATAATACAACAACAAAAAAAAGAGTTTGTTTCGAAATATCCTGGTTATTAAGAGTTCCTTTAAGAAGAAATAGCTGAGAAATTAATGTTGAACAACTGCATGACCTTTATTAGCTTTTAAATTTATAAGAAAACAGAAAGTTTTGGAATTTGAGACAACTTTAATATAGTCACGATAATGATACTTACCTTGAAGTTATTTTTTTTAATTTATAGCAATGAAGTTCAAGTTTTTTCTTAGAGGTATCATTTGCAGTATCTATATTTTTCTTGGAATAACCTTCCCACCATGCTTTTGTTGCTCTGGTAAGCATATCTATATTATTATTAAATCTCTTGTGTTTCGCTGCTCCCTCGACGAGGCCATCTGCTGACAATGCAATAATCTTTAAGCAAATATTTTTTTATATCAAAATATCTCCTTTTATGCACATATACAGAGACTATTGGATACTGTTTTCCTTTACCGTGTTTGCAAAAAGCCCTCAAAATATTCGCATCAAAGGATCATATTGATAAATTGAAACAAACGAGTCAATGATATTGTAGTGTGGTAATTAGTTAAAGCCATGAAAATTTTTGGGATATTTTCCGTAACATATCCTTTCCGCTGGTTAGCTCATCTATATCGCTCTGTTTTGATAACCAAAACCTCCCGTTAGAATTGAAGTGTAAAAAGATGAGAATCCCCTTTGGAGAAGACTCTTTGATAAAGGTTTTCGTGCAGTAAGTTGGTAAAATAGCCTGCTTTGATGTGTTTATTTACCAAGTGACGATAAAAAATTGTACGAATAAGCGATAACCTGGACGATTAATTCTATTCGTTTGCCTTTCCCAGGTGACGATTGTCGAAGCATTATATTCAGGGACCGAATACAAAACATGGCCATGAAGGATCGTGTGATCAGGAGTGCAGAAGTGCTCAATGAGGGAAGCTGCAGAGTGATGTGTTATATGGAGCCTAATTGCGTATCCATTAATGTTGGACCTGTAGAAGGAGGAAACCAAAAATGCGAGTTGAACAACGCCACCGAGGAAAACCATGCTCCATTTCTTCTTGTGAATAAACCAGGCTACATATATTTTGCAATCGAGGTAAAATTTCACATTTTTACCAACCTGAAGGGAGTCAGACACAGATGATTTATTTTCATTTCAGGTTAAAGTGATCTTATTCTTGATTCTTGATCTTGGGGAAAGCTACAAGAGCTTTATTTTGTTATTCATCAGGGGAGGTTGTTTGTTTTTTGGCGCTAAAGTGGTTTTATTCTTGATGTAAAAAAAAAAGTTTGGAAAAAGGTTACTTCCTTTTTATCAACAGAATCCCTGCAGCAGTAGTCCATGTTTGAGTAATGGGACCTGTCAAGCTGGATTCAGCAGTAAAGGTTTTCGTTGTGTTTGTCGTGATGGATTCAGTGGAGAAAACTGCCAGTTGCAAGGTCACGTAAATTGCAATTTCATTCACTAATCCTCTTGGGTTAAATAAATCACTAAAATTGGGTAGTTTACAAACTGTTTTTTGAATCTGTTAATAGAAGTAGATTTGGACTCATTCGTAAATTGATTGATGTAGAGTATTTAGAAATTATTGAAATTTTATTCCCTGAACGATCTACTATCAAGTGTTGTGTGCGCGGCATTGAATCCTGCAATTTTTTCCATTTGTTCATAGGCCTGGAAAAAAATTGTGCTGACATTTACAAAGCTGGAAAGAGAGAAGACGGTGTGTACACCATTAAACCTGATAATTTGACTGCCTTTGATGTATTCTGCGACCAAACAACGGACGGTGGAGGATGGACTGTGTTTCAGAAGAGACTGAACGGCTCGGTTGATTTCTATCGCTACTGGAACGACTATAAATGTGGGTTTGGTGACCTGAATGGCGAGTTTTGGCTCGGATTGGACAAGATTCATCGCTTGACCTCATGTAATAACAACATGCTACGTGTGGACTTGGAAGACTTTGAAGAAAAAAATACTTATGCTGAGTACAAGATGTTTGGTATTTTGAGTGAGAAAGACAAGTACAAGCTGATCCTTGGTTCTTATTCAGGTAGAACTGTCATTTCGTCTCTTCTATTCTAGTCATTCTAAGAAGGAAGAGGGGAGGGGAGGGGAGGGGAGGGGAGGGGAGGGGAGGAGTAGAGAGCTAAGTAATGTAAATATGCTTAAACTCTTTTCCATCAATAGCTTTGAAAACAAAAAAGTAACCTCTGCTCATCGATACGCAATCCTGGACAGCGCATACCAGACGTTGATTAGTTCAGAGGTATTTGCAGTCGGATCAGTGCAGTGCGTTGTTTACCTGACGAACTAATCCAGCTCTGATGAGTGTCTCGGCAAACATATTTATTGGCATTATCACATTGAATAATTCGATCCCTAGAATCTTCGACATGAATCATAGATATTACTAAGAATACTTTTACTCCATATCATTATCGTTAAATCATACATAAGCTCATTGTTGGTCAAACGTAATACTCATAGTGCGGCTCATTTTTTTAGGAAATTCTAGTGACTCTCTTGCTTTGCATCGCGGTATGCCATTCACCACTAGAGATCAAGATAGTGATAATCATGAGCATCACAACTGCGCCATTAAGTTCAAAGGAGCCTGGTGGTACAATAAGTGTCACCACTCAAATCTCAATGGCTTGTATCTTCGTGGCAGTCACTCCTCCCATGCTGATGGAGTGAACTGGAAAGGCTGGAAAGGACATTATTACTCTCTAAAGAGAACCGAGATGAAAATAAGACCAGTGGATTTCTGAACTATCATGTTTATGGCACAACAATGATACAGTACCAACTTAACCAAAAAGACGAGTGTCCCGATCAAGTCTATTCATTAAATAATCACTCTTAAATTGGAGCTTAGCGAGATGTCGTTCAGGATATTTCTTGCTCCTTTGCGTGTGTTTTTCAAAATAGGAATAGTTGATTGTGTAAAATCGGCCAGTTAGCTGATAATAATAATCACATGATAGTAATAATAATGACTTAATCTATATAGCGGTACATACAAAAAGCTTCTTATCATAGTTGGAAATTGACAGTTAATCATAAGTAGCTCTGAAAAGATGCGTCTTTAATCGTTTCTCAAGAAAAAAAGAAACTAATGGACTCAAGTTAAGGATTATATGTGAGACATTCTATAGCCTGGGGGCAGTGGCTGAAAAGACCCTGTCTCCACACTGATTTTAAATGGGTCTGAAGTATTCACAAGAGTTATACAAGGTTTAATTATTTAAATTTTTTACTCGTATTTTCACTCAACGGAACACAAAGAAATCACACAGCCTTCATTTTTTCTTAGTCAATATCAGAAGAGTAAACCCGGTCGCTAATTCAGTTCTAGTTCCCTTTAATTTCTATAACGAAACCCCAAATAATTACCCAATGTTTTGACTTTAGAAGAACGCTTTCAGAAAAACAAATATTTGAAGTTCTAGTGTACACTGGAATGCGGTAATGTAATGTCTATGATTCTAAAATGCTTCATTTCTTGCTTTTATTTGTATTTTCTCAGCTTTTTTGAGAGTGAATACCTTGCATTGTTATTGATAGACGTACGACACTTTTAATCATAAGAGCACATTGTCACGCCTAAGGCCCATTTTGTAGATATGGCTCATCAGGTGATTATGTTACATACACAGTTTGTAGAAATACCAAAAATAAGGATAAGAAGGTGAAATTTCTTTTGTTTTGTTCCCCCTAGCCTCGGAGCCATGTTAAAATTTTGATACTTCGAAAGTGGCGTATCGTATCACTTGTGATCATTGGTTCCCAGGCTAAAAGAGAACTCCTTACAGCTTTACTTATAAGTGTTAAATCTTGATACATAAAAATTTTTCGATTCTTCACAATTTGAATGCGATGGGGAGCGAAATTAAGAAACCAAGACCGTTCTTTTGGCTCATTCTGCGGCTATGGCGTCCAACTCGTGTAAGGTTTTTAATTTAGACGTAAGTTTGTCCATATCGTTAGGAGTGCACCCCAGGTACTGAAGAATCTGCAGGTAACTTTTCACCATCCACGCTCTGAAACTCATGGCTCTAGTGACAACAAGAAATTTGTTAGTGACAGGCTCAAACGATTCACCTTCGTTTCACCCTTTACACCCTAACATCAGGATGCATATTCTCCATACTGCTCTCCTTACATTTCCTAAGATGATGACAGGGAGAATTTGTTTAACAATCAAGAACATCTTCAGTTGGTGATCATTTCCTTTCTTTTCACGACCTTAATGTTTGATTCAGGGGCAATAATGTGAGGAGAAAGGAAAATTTTTCTCTGTTGAACGTCCACGAGCAATAATGCTGCGCATTGATTTTTAGGATTTGCTGTTCGGATTGTTAAATTTAAGGAAATTTACAGATTATGACAGTTTGCTACAATAAAATTACATCAAAAAGTCAACAAAGGAAATTAGAGGAACTTTTCGTTAAAAAATGATGCCATTAATAGGAAAACCTGCAAAGAAAAAAATTTGCCTCAAGAATAAATTATTTCGAAGTAAAATAACACTATCCACACCTGAACACAAGCAGCATGCTCCGGTGGAAACTGTTTAAGAATGATTATCACTATCTCGGAGTGTCCTTGAGCAATTTTTGTCGTGATTGTCAAATCCTCTCTTGTTACTCTTGAAGTAAACAGCCAGTTCCAGCGCGTCCCCACGCGATTGACGTTGAAGAAGAATCTGACATAAACTCTCGAAATCTGGAGGATAAAATGAAATTTAAAACGAAGATAAGTCTTAATATCTACTTTTTAACTTACTCTTGATGGATATATCCCAATACAATTATAAAAAAAACATGTTGTCATGCTCGAGGTCATTATTTGTGTCGAGGCTCATCTGTACATGATGCTTTATAATGAGTTTGAAAAAATACCAAATGTAATTAATAAGAGTGGGCGAGAACACAATAGAATAACAATAAAACAGGAGTTCAGGGGTGAATATCATCTGCTATGTGTTGAGATATTTCTCTTAATTGGGTGGAAGAGTCGCACAAGCAGTGGAATCTCCTGAAGCCTATTGATGTGGATCGTAGAAAGGCGAAGAAATCAGTTGAAAAGTATAGAGAATGATAACCAGGAAAACTTAATCATCACAACTCTTGCAAATTAAACTACACCTTTTGCGAATAGTCATAACAAGCTAGCTTTTCAAGTTCATCGCAAGTCAAATGTCGATTCATGACATCCTGCTTTATTACTTGGTGGTGTTACGTAAAAGGGAAAGATCACTCCACTAACACAGAGTTATGATGTGGATTGCAGAAAGGCGAACAAATCAATTGACAAGTATAGGGAATGATAAGCAGGCAAACTTTGTCATCACAGCTCTTGCAAATTAAACTACACCTTTTGCGAATAGTCATAACAAGCCAGCTTCTCAAGTTCATTGGAAGTCAATTGTGGATTCATCACATCCCGCTTTCTTACTTGCTGGTGTTACGTAAAGGAGAGATCACTTCACTAACACAGAGTCATCGCAGGTCATTATGTATAAAGTCAGGTACGAGGGTTTCACTGATAAAACAAACAGCGAGTTACTAGGGCCTGTTTCATAAGTTTATGTAATATTTCGTTTGTAGCGGTCTATTTTTGCACGGGGGTTGAGGTATTCACAAGAGTAATGTCGGTCGACGATGTAAATGATGTCTTCAATAACGCTATGTTGAGGGGCGATCGAAAGGGTAGCCTTAAAAACCCTTTACAGAGGCCAACTTGCATTATCAACTCAGTTCATAGAACTAAAGAAGACGATCTAAGATCGTAAGTCGGGCTACAGGTAGACGCGCTGTTACAAGTATTGACCATTCACGGTGCGCAGTGGTTCTAAAAGAAATACAGAGGTACCATGGTCCTGGTTTGTGGGCGCGGCGTAAAGTTTTTTCACCCTTGAGAGGCACCAATTCTACAACAACACACCGTCACATATTTTTGGTGCAATACCCTGACAGGTATCACAGAGGCTGCTGCTGTGGACTTTTTGAGGCTGAACAGCCCAAGAGGTACTAAACCAGCCCTTTTAACCTCTAAAGCTATGATGAGCACCTCAGTCCCTTTCTAACAAAGGGTAGTCAGAACGGGTCAATTTTTCGGTGTTTGTTCAAGCGTGAAATATTCAACTTTGTCTGGACAAACTGTCGCGCCTCATCATTTACAGATATGGAAAATCCGTACTGTCAGGCACCAACTTTAATTTGAACGCGTGAGAAGGCTATACAAACGACATTAAACAGGATTTGGCGGAAAATAAATGTTTGCACTCTCTTGGTGCAATGTTATAAATTTCATTTCCTGATGATTGTTCATTATTATTATCTACCATCACAGGATAGTTATGGATAATGGATTGCAAGGATGTTTGATTGATTGGCATTCTATGCTCTTTTAAAGGGTCTTCAATTTCTTCATTATTATCGTTTGAGTCATTTAAGTCATTAATTTGATTTTGGAATAAGGAAGTACTGGTACTGAATCTTCAGTGTCTTCTACACAATCATCTGTAACTGAATTGTTTTTAGAACCTGTTGCTTCATTTACTGTTATAGAATTATCTGTCTCATGTGGCACAGTCAGATTTGTATCAATATTATTAACATCAATTTGTATGTCTTTATACAATGTAATATTTGCCTTAAGCCATTGCAAGGCTTGTAAGACAAAGTGACGCCTTTCTGCTTGAAAGTATTGAAAGTATACATGACCTCTGAATTGAAACTTTCTTCTGAGTTTTAACAGGATTATACCAGATCTCTCAGGAGGGCGTGGCAAAAGACTACTTGTCTGATCACATTCAACCGGTACATTACAAATTGCACCTTTTACCTTCCTCTGTTGACCTTTGGGCATAACAATAATCTTTTCAGATACTCCTCTCTGAGCTATTAGTATCTGCTCTAGTTTTTCAAGAGAGGCAAGCTCAACTGGTGTATCATCAACATACATGTTGTTTATCACGGCTCGACAAGGAACTTTACCTTGTTTAACTTTTGAGTTACATGTGTTACAAATATATTCCTTACCATCAAATGAAGTCTGAATGCTAAAATAGTGTTGATCGGAGTATTTAGTACTTAAGAAGTTTTTAACTGATTTCTTATACAGCATTCTATTGCATACACAGCATACATAATAAGGACCTTCTCTGATTTTCTCTTTGAATTCTTTAATGCAGACATCAATAGTTGGGATTGTCTCACTCTCATGCTGTAGTCTAACTTTGTATTTGATTTTTTTTTAAGAACTTATCTGTTGCAGTCTTTTCTTTTTTGGAGAAGGTTCCATGTTGTCATAATTACATTTTTGTCTGTGCTTTTCCACTATGTGCTTGATTTGATGAAGGTCCATGTTAGATGTGCAAGACAAAAATTCCATTTCATAGTGAACAATATCTGTTTTAAGTTTCTTTGTAACAATGTTAGAAATAGCTTGTACTAATGGTGGTATACCACTTATTTTTATTTGTTGTATTGCAGGTTCACAAGTATCTTCATAGGTCAATAAGGAGAACATGTACTTTACTCTGACTGTTTGTTGAAAAATACAAGTAATACAGTAACTTGCAAGCAACAATAAGAACCCTGTATTTCCACTGTCATTATACATCTTATACGGTAGCAGGGGACATTTTAGATGTTATCCTTTAGTTTAAACAATACAAAAAACAATTTGGAAAACTTAATCTTCAACAAATACTGTAGTTGTTGAAAATTAAGTTTTCCAACTTGTTTTTTGTATTGTTTAAACTAGTAGACAACAGCTAGAATGTCCCCTGCTACCGTATATAAGATGTATAATGACAGTAGTTCACGATATCTGTTCAGTGATAAAAAAAAAATTGATGGGATGATGCCGGTTTAGATAACGTTTGTTTAATTTTCTAAGGTTGTGTATATTGTTTTTCTTTTTGTTTCGTAATGTGTTTCATCTCGAAAATTTTTTTTTGTATAGGGGGATGGATGGATCCTTCTTGCTATACGTTTTAAAGATAGAAATTTAGTGTGTATAAGGTTTGTATCATATTTTCACCAGCTTCACGAAAAACTTAACGAATTGGTACACAGCCCCTATTCTTTCAAGAACACTTTCAGAAGAGTAAGTGACCAGTCATCATTTATCACGGGTGGGGGGAGGGGGGAAATCGAAGGATTTTGGTTGTGCCTAATCCACCCCAAGGCGCTGTAGTATTCGAAGGATTCCCCTTACTTGCGATCGATGATCCGTAATTTCCACTTATTACATGAGTACCTACGATTATGTATCACTCTGTTATTTATGAATACTAAACATTACTTATAGTGCATTATGCTACATTATTTCGTTAAAATACAAAATGTCAAAATGAGTATGTTCGAACAGAAAAAACACAAAACGTATTCTTATTTTGTTTCTCTCAACTCTGTATTTAAAGATACAACTATAGTAGTTAATTGGACATTTCATGCTCTGCGACTTTGATCTTCCAGCCAAGCTAAGTTATTGACAACTTTGTGAAAGAGTTTGACTTTTCCAGGCATTTCAAAGTCCCTTGAGCGACGGTAGTTCATTGACTTTTATTTATTGGGACACGAAGTTAAAACTAGCCAAGCACATAAAAAATGACAAAACTTGTGACCAGGAAAACTCCCCCTACATTTACAGACAGAAAGAAGGGCGGTGGCGTTTATGTTCAGCGCTTATGAAGCGGCGGTTTTATTTTTTAACCATGGTTACAGCACTTAAACACTTCTGGTTTTTTGAAAGATAACATGACAGGACGGAAAAACGCGTGGACTGTAAGTACCTACCGTTGTCCCATACAAAGCCTTAGAAAACTTTTTTCTAAGGCTTTGTATGGAACAACGGGAGGTACTTACAGTGCATGCATTATCCGTCCTGTCATGATTGTTAGAGTTGAGTAAAAAATTCCAAATACTTCAGTGCAGAAGAATTCTATTAAAATGATCCATATTTTTCCGCTTCATGAGCCTTTTCAGCGGGTAACTCCCCTACGAAGATGAAACTTTTTTTAATATGGAGAAATTCCAACTAATTCCAACTCATTCTTCAAGCAATAAAATAAGCCATTGGCAGAACGGCGTAATGCTACCAATAACATAATTGTAAGTATTTGCTCTCGACTGAACACCGCGATGATTAAGACAAAGCTAAAAAATAAATAGAAGATATTTCAACTATTTTGGGGACCAATTTGTTATCAATATAGTCATGATAAATTCATAATTTTTAATTTATAGCGATACAGTCCAAGCTTTTCCTTGAAGCTATCAATTGGAATCTCTACTTTTTTTCCAGAAACTACTCCACCCCCAATGTTTGTTTTCGCAGTAGTGTGTATGATTCCCTTTTTAGTTTTTCTGTGTTCGTGTTCGATTTTTCTCTCGTCGTTCCCTCGAAACTGGCATTAGACAAACTTCAAAATCCACCAGTTAATAAAAGTAAATAATTTTAAGTAATGATATCATAAGTTTGTTCTGTTGTCTCACGACAAGGTTACTTGTTGTAGAACGCAACGTTTCGACTGCTTACTAAGTCTTCTTCAGGCGATGGAGTCGACTGGTTGTGATAACTTGTGATCATTGTTTCCAGGCTAAAAGAGGGATCCTCACAGCTTTGTTTTCTTATAAATGATTAAAATCTTTGATACATAAAAAGTTTTTGATTTTTCACAATTTGAAACGCGATGGGGAACGAAATCAAGAGACTGAGACCGTTCTTTTGGCTCGTTCTGCGGCTATGGCGTCCAACTCTCGTTAGGTTTTTTAATTTAAACGTGAGTTTGTCCATATCTTTAGGTGCACGCCTCAGATATTGAAGAATCTGTAGGTAGGTTTCCACAATCCACGCTCTGAAACTCATGGCTCCAGTGACAACAAGAAATTTGTTGATGACAGGCTCAAACGATTCACCTTCGTTTCACCCTTTACACCCTAACATCAGGATGCATATTCTCCATACTGCTCTCTATACAATTCCTAAGATGATGACAGGGAGAATTTGTTTAACAATCAAGAGCTTCTTCAGTTGGTGATCATTTACTTTCTTCTCATGACCTTAATGTTTAACTCAGGGGCAATAATGTGAGGAGAAATTAAATGCTAGTCATTCTACAAGATCAGCACAGATTCAATGAAAGCCGATTACCGGCGGTGTGTCTCCGCATATAAAACCCCTTACCGCCGTCTGTTTAGCCCACGACCTGGCTCTTGTGTTTGGGTTTTGGGTTTAAAAACTATCAGATGCCAGTCGTAAAACGAATGCCGGGTGGGACGTGATGTAGCAGTATCATCCAATAACTGGAAGTACAATAATCAGAAGTAGAGTTGTAGCAGAGAACCGGAAGTCAGAACACTTTAAAGACAAGGAATGTAGAAATGTCGTTCGAACTGGCGGGCTCCCTATGCAATAATAACTCGTTTTGCAAACCATAAAAATTCTACATGGAATATATGATGAGAACGACAAGAAATGTTACTTCAGGCGATAGCACTGGGAAGAACTTCCTCCTTATTTGGAAAACATAATTACCTTATTCTCACATCGAGGACGTATATGATTCCAAGATTGTATTTACTTTCGACCATAGACTACTATGCTTTATATGGCCGTAAATTCCCGCAATGGCGCTGCAGTAAAAGGTAAAAAAGTTAACGTCTGAACCAGTCGCTACCGTGGAAACTTTTGAAATTTTCCAGAACTGGACCTATATTTATACTGGTAGATTAACTGGAAATTTCTTTTCTCACCTTCGAAGTACGTCGGTAAAAAAACAATCAAAAACCGTGAAAGAAAAAAAAAACAGAGAGAAGGCCGCGGAATACAAATATTTTTTCACCAACTATCTGGCCATGAGAACAAATCTATCCATTGGCTCTCCTAGTTCCTGATTAATGTGTCGCACTGTGTTTAAGTTCCTGAAAAAAATAGTGAGAGAGGACAAGGTTGAATACGAAGCAAACACTTTTCATTGGCGGTAGCCTGGGGGAAAGGGTAGGGAGGAGAAGAAAGGGAAGGATATAGAATTTAGTTCCACAGGAAAAAGCTCGAATCTCTAAAGCATCCCACCAGTTATCGAAGGGGATGTGGGTGGGGTGGGGGTTTGGTACGAATCAAGGGCTCCGATATTGTTCTCTGTTCAACGTCCACAACTAATAAAGCTAACGGTATTTAATGACCACGTTTATGTCCATGACTTTCTTATCGATATTTTTTTAAAATAAAGTTTTCTCAACGCCCCACGCCAAGTCGATAGCAACCGAGAGATAACTTAATATCCCCGAGAAGTAGATCAGAGGTAGATTAAACGATTAGATTAGATTAATCTAAACGAGATGAATATGACGACTGACATTTGATACTTTTTAGGTAGTTAGGTTCGTTTCGTTTCGATCGTTTTGCTTTGGTCATTTCAGTTCGGGTTTTTTGTAAATGTCAATCATTTTCATGATATTATTTCTTCATCCTGGTTGCCTAGGAAACAAGAGTAATTTTGATGAGAGCATTTTTTGTAAGATACTTTTTAAATTGGAAAATCATAACCATATAACTCCGGAGGAAAATGCGACACATTGTGTAGTTGTAAAGATTAATATTTTCACAAATTTTCAATTTGAAAGACATGAAACCGGTCATAACACTCCAATTATCTCCAGGGAAAATAGGAAAGTATTGTTTAGTTAAAAAACTTCTTGTATTTCCCGCTGTTTGACCAAATAATTTGCAGCTTTGTCAGCGGTATGGTCGCCAAATAATGATCTCTGGGAGAATGGATTAATTCAGTTTTTTTGAATGGTTGGTAGGGAAAACAATAGACTCCACACAGGAAATGTGATTTACGGAAGTGATCGATCGGGCCAGAAATAGAGCATTAACAACGATAAATTTGAAATGTTCTCACTGTTGTTACTGTTGTTTTTGTTTTGTTTTGCGTAGAAGGTTAACCTGTAAAAGAACTTGTTTGGAATGTTTTCATTGTTAAGAAGATCAAGGAAAAATTAGGAAAAGTGTTTTAGGGGTATGTCAATTGTGAGGGGGAAAAAATGGGTGTTTGAGAGTTTCAAAACATCGCTGTTTCTCTTTGTCTTGTAGTCATCCCGGCTCAAGTACAGTCACCTGTGCAATCATCAGCTTTTGTATCGGGAATAGAAGCAGTAGGCCGTCTCTGGAGTCTAAACCAATCGCTCCTAGAGTTTGCCATTGTTCTTTTTCATTTCCTTTGAACCCAATTCTCTTAAAGGAGATGAAAATGCTCGCTCAAAGTCCATATCTACTAACTAACTAGCTTGCGACCGATTTACCACGCGCCGGAACCTGAAAACAGCGTAAAAGCTGCGTAAAAGGCAATGATCTCTTATTCCTTCTTCTTTCACTTCCAAACTTGCAGAAGCACTAAAAGCATACTAGAAAAAATATCGGTATTTTCTTCTGGTTTATAAATTACACTTTCGATTAGTTACGATGAGTCGTAAGTTCACTCACACAAAATCAGATTACATTCTTCGCTTCTTCCGCTGGCGCAGTGGACCATGTGCTCTATTTTGACAGGCATAGAAGTCAACTGGAAGCAATAAATAACTTGAAGAAAACACGAAACCATAACGTTTTTTCTATTGATACCGCCAAGAACAAAACCAAGTTTGAAAAAAAATTTTTCGCTCAGAAGTTAAAAATCTATCCATATTTCTTAGAGAAAAAAGCCTTTCTTACTCAGACCAATTGCGCTGTCTGAAAGATTTTGAATAAAATTCTGTTAATTCAGCCACAGGAAATTTCACATTCTGTCACATCCTTCAGAGTTATTACAAATGTTTTTTGTTGTTTTTTTTTGGCTGAAGTTCTCAAATGCCATCCGAAAATCATAGAATGCTTGGGACCAGTCCAACTAAAATAAAATCGAGAATGTTTAATGCAAACTACCGAGCTTAACTACCATGAGCAAGGCGATTCATAAAAAACTCAGGCCTCTGCACTTTGCATACATTTTATCGCATTGTTCAATTTCAAGTTGCAGCAAAGTTAATCATGACTTGATGTTAATAGGTTGCAATGCTGTTCTATCGTTCTAGAGAATTTTTTGAGATAAAGAAGGACAAATTATTAAGAGAGTGTCTCTGTAAGAGCGGTCCGGTCGATTTTGCTTGAGACACGGATTTCGCTCGTTTCTCGTGTGTTGTAAGACATTCATGTATCTATACTAAAACCACAATCAGTTTGATCGGATCTCTTTATTTTTCAGAGTTTTACGGAAATTAAATTTCACTCGAGCGAAGGCTTGTCGTGACACTTTTCAAGACTTTAATTTCATACAACTTTGGAGGACAATTTACAAAAAACTACGGAACTCAGCAAAAAAAAAATACCACAGGCATGTATATTAACTCTATCTAATCTATCGAGGCGACTTTCGTAAACATCATGTGTCAATCAAGGAAACAGGAAGATTCGAATGACACCTTATCGGTTCGCCTAAATCACACACGCCAAAACCGATCAAATTCAAGGTAAATTTTTGAAAAAGTGAGGCGTTCTTAACTGATCCAACTAACATAGCTAGGAAGTAGGTGCCACAGAAAAGGTAACTACAGAGAAAAACTTTGCGGCCCGACCTTTACGAGAACTTTATAACTCCGTGAACTTACCTAATTTTCGGCAATCTCCAAGTTTGGCCGCCATTTTGAGGGACTTGTCAACATGAAGCGTAACCGATATAAATCAAGCAGGTAGATCTAAAACCGTCAGAAATACATACGAAAGCAATTCACATGAACTTTACTTTTAATTCAAGCGGCAAAATTTGAAATTGTTCGTTAAACTTTCAATCCCCATGCGACCATTTCTTTCAACAATTCAAACACTACAACTAGAGTTCGAATTCCCCTCGTCGATTCCACCGCAAGAAATAACCTGTGCCACCCAAGCTTCGACTCGAATGTGAAGTACGAATCAAGTAACATAACTGCTCCATTTTCGCGGCAATATCACTCTGGTATTTTGATTTTCCGATCGACAAGAACGGTGATCAGGAATCGATCGGTTTGTTTACCTCATAAACGTGACCGCTGACCAGCTGCTGAGTGAAAACAATACAGTTCAGTGGCGAGGGGCGGAGTGAGGGGTGGGTGCGGGCAGATTATCAGAAGATTTTTGGGAACATTCGAACATATGCATTAAAGTATCATGATAAACATTAGGATTCTCAGTCTTAATGGGAAGGCATGCTTCGTGTTGCAGACTTTTTTATTTTATTTAGTATTCTTTTTTATTTCAAATACATTTCGTTCCAAATAGGACTAGCATCAGTTCATAGATTTAAAAACAAATCTTTACCACGTAAATAAATGTGTTTAGATAATAGAGATAACCATTGAACCTATTGTATCGCACCGGAAATAACGTTTCTTGTCTTTGCCCAACTCTGAGAGCGTGGAGCGGCAAAGACGCGAGATATGAGTCTCGCGTCTCGCGGCTTCTCCATGCTCACAGGATACGCTTGACCTCACTATCTTTAAGAAAAATAAGAGACTGCTCGAAGTCTGTATTCCGTTCAACCATTTCATAAGAGTGACGCGAGTCTTTCAATTGAGTGAGAAAGTCACAAACCCATTCTTTATCTTACGAGCGTAACCACTGACCACTCACGAATTGCAATAGGCTTCTCCTTTGACGCGGAAATTGAATTCGTATCGAATATACAAAGTTATAGTGAGTTCCTTTAGATCTCCCGAACTTGTATCGCGTTGGAAACAATTACAAGTACGGGAAGAAGTCGTTCATTAGCGAGACGTTCATTATGTCTCAGGACTCCTTTTTGAATAGCAAAGATGGAAAAAACTTTGGTTCATCGTGTGGCTTAAGTGGTTTGGTACGACTGTCTGATTGCAATGACGAAGTAAAACACCATTTGATAAGCTGCTACCTGTCTAAAGAGGTTTTTAAATGAAAATGAGCTAATCTTGGCAAAGATTGGCCTATTTCACCTCGCTCAGGAGGATTATTAGATGAAGGGTACTTAAGTACACATCACGTTGAAAAAAACCAGATCTATGTGTAAGTGCTTTTGATTACAGATAATCAATAATGTTTTCGTAGAAGATCAAATCACCTGACAACGCAATATACTTACTCATGCGTACGGTTCACAATTATTTGCGGTCAGTTTTCCTCAGTTTGTATGATTCTCATTAACCAGTATGATTAAATTTGCAGACTAAAACACCCCTTATTTGATTAAGAATAATAAAAGTAGACAGTGCATGTCGGTTTTTAATTCCTGATGGATGCTACTGGGCTTTACTTTAACTGAGAAATTTGCAATCGCTTACCTCAGCTCTCTGTGTCCCATGCCGTAAGAAGCACAAGAAAAAAGTTGATGATAGTGAGTCTTGGCTAAGACAAGAAGAATCAGAGAAGAATCTACGGTCCCCAGAAACGCCACTTTTAAACACGAGACAACTAAGGTAAATTGAATTAAGTGTTATTTGTTTTATTTAAAACTATCGTTCAGATTATAAGATACGCGAAAAACTCTCCCCACCGATTTTTTCTTACATTCTGTTAATCAAAAGCTTCAATAATTATAAAGGCTTTCTTGTTGATTGTCTTAATAGTAACAGTTTCCAGGATCCAAGGGGAGCAAATGAGAGAACAATTTTCTGTGTAGCTTGATAAGGCGACATGCCGGCTTTATACTTCTCCCGGCGTGATAACGATAATGATGACAACGATGGGCAAAAAGCACCGTCCGCTAATGATGACGATTATCATAGTTATTAACAAATCTCAGTTATAGTCCTGAAAAAAATATTCAGGGGTCCTTTGAACAATCCACTTAATCTCGCCAGAAGTCAAAGTTGCCTACACTCATTCTAAGGTTCGTGCGATTTTACGAGGAATTTTCAATTCCGGTGTGTTGCATGCGCGACTTTTGATAGAAAAAACCTGCACGCGCCATAACTTAAAAGAACGTGTCAGCGGAATGAATCAAATCTCTATCACTTTGCATACATTCTTGGGAACAGAAAAAATTACTTAGAAAAAACATTCTAAGTATAGTGTTCATTCCGTGCAATGGGGCATAAATAAAAGGTTCTGGTGTAAAAGACACCTTATTTTATACTACTGATGACAAGCAAAAAGGTTATATGGGTGCCCGGTTAAAAATATATTGATAACTCTATTAATTAATACCAGTTCTAATTTAAAGGAGAAAGTTATGAGAATAAAATAAAAGTTGTCTGTACCACGAAGCATGCCTTCACTGTTTAGACTGATAGTCCTAGAGCTTTTTGAGCATGTATTCGAATATCTTATGACAATAAGCCCGCCACCCACCCCACCCGCGCTATGCTGTTTTTACTTAGCGGCTGGTCGGCGGTCACGTTTATGAGGTAAACAAACCGATCGATTCCTGATCACCGTTCTTGTCGATCGGAAAATCAAAATATCAGCATGATATTGCCGCGAAGATGGAGCAGTTATGTTACTTGATTCGTACTTCACATTCGAGTCGAAGCTTGGGTGGCACAGGTTATTTCTTGCGGTGGAATCGACGAGGGGAATTCGAACTCTAGTTGTAGTGTTTGAATTGTTGAAAGAAATGGTCGCATGGGGATTGAAAGTTTAACGAACAATTTCAAATTTTGCCGCTTGAATTAAAAGTAAAGTTCATGTGAATTGCTTTCGTATGTATTTCTGACGGTTTTAGATCTACCTGCTTGATTTATATCGGTTACGCTTCATGTTGACAAGTCCCTCAAAATGGCGGCCAAACTTGGAGATTGCCGAAAATTAGGTAAGTTCACGGAGTTATAAAGTTCTCGTAAAGGTCGGGCCGCAAAGTTTTTCTCTGTAGTTACCTTTTCTGTGGCACCTACTTCCTAGCTATGTTAGTTGGATCAGTTAAGAACGCCTCACTTTTTCAAAAATTTACCTTGAATTTGATCGGTTTTGGCGTGTGTGATTTAGGCGAACCGATAAGGTGTCATTCGAATCTTCCTGTTTCCTTGATTGACACATGATGTTTACGAAAGTCGCCTCGATAGATAAGATAGAGTTAATATACATGCCTGTGGTATTTTTTTTTGCTGAGTTCCGTAGTTTTTTGTAAATTGTCCTCCAAAGTTGTATGAAATTAAAGTCTTGAAAAGTGTCACGACAAGCCTTCGCTCGAGTGAAATTTAATTTCCGTAAAACTCTGAAAAATAAAGAGATCCGATCAAACTGATTGTGGTTTTAGTATAGATACATGAATGTCTTACAACACACGAGAAACGAGCGAAATCCGTGTCTCAAGCAAAATCGACCGGACCGCTCTTACAGAGACACTCTCTCAAAAGTTTGTATTTAAGAAGTGATCTGACATCTTTGGCGGCAATAAGTCTGCAAAATATTTGTTCCTCGATCTCAACTTAATTGCCGCATGTAGAAAGGATAAATTATTGAAAGTTTGTATTTCTGAAGTGATCTGACATCTTTGCCGGCGGCAAGTCTGTAAAAATTTGTTTCTTGCTCTTAGCTTAATGGCAACAAAATTGAACGAAGTATTTGTCTTCGAATTTTTGTGATAATGAAGAGTCTCTTTATGTAGACAAGGCTGGCAAATAAATACCGAACACCTGCCTAACATTTGTCAACATTCAAATTCACAGGAAGATTTATATTTTGGGACGCTTACTATCATATTTTTCTACCTTAAATTAATTTAATTTACAGCGATGCAGTTCAAGTTACCATTTAAACCGATTATTGGTATTCTATATATCTTCCAAGGAATTACTCTCCCGCCATGTTTCTGTTGCACTGGTGAGTATAAATCCCTTTTTAAATTTCTTGTGTTTCATCTTTCTGGCGTCGTTTCCTCAAAACCATTTCACGAACTACATAAGCTACCTGCTTATCAGAGCAAATAATGTTTAAGCAGACAATCTTTATTCAACTATCATGTCTTCTTTTATGGAATAGAAGATACAAAAAAAGTCAAATTTGAAAAATACCTCACCACATGCGCATCAATGGCTCATGATCAAAATGACGAACTAAAAAAAATCGGTTCACAGATATCGTGGTATGGTAATGAACGCTATGAAAATAATTCCTGATGTTTTTTTCTTTCCGCTGATCGATTCACAATCCAAGATTAATTTTTGGTAATGAAAGCCTCCCTGTTAAGTTGAATTTTCAAGAGATATGATCACCCGTAAGGAAAATTTGTCAGGGTTCTCACGCAATAAAATTTTAAAATAAAGTGGTTTAATGTTTCAATAATGAAAATAAGAAACTACCATAAGTGAGTGGAAACTAAGCGATATATTTGTTTTGCCTACCACAGACGACGATTGTCGACACATTATATTCAAGGACCCAATACCGAATATGGCCATGAAAAATCACGCAATCAAAAGTGTAGAGGTGCCCAACGAAGGAAGTTGCCGAGTAATGTGTTATATGGAGCCTAATTGTGTGTCCATCAATATTGGACCTGTTGCAGTAGGAAACCAAAAATGCGAGTTGAATGACGCCACGGAGGAAAACCATGCTCCATTTCTTCTCGTGAAAAATCCGGGTTACACATATCTTGCAATCGAGGTAATAGCCCACATTCTTACGAAACTAAAGGGAGTCAGATACAGAAGAGATTGTTTCTTTTTCTAAGGGTAAAGTGATCTTATTCTTGAAATAAGGAAGATCTGCACAAAAGTTTACTTTGTTTTGTCAACAGAATCCATGTAGTAGCAGCCCATGCTTAAACAAGGGCACCTGTCAAGCTGGATTCACCAATAAAGGTTTTCGTTGTGTTTGTCGGGAAAGGTTTTCTGGAGAAACCTGCCAAGTTGAAGGTGATATGGCTGCATTGTATGGGCGGTGTCTCATGTAATACGCGAGGAGTATTTAACTTAAATAACTTATTTAACTTCAAGAACAAAACATTAACCACTGAGATAAAGCTAAAAAGGAAAAGTCTATTTCTGTAACTTTAAATGAATATAGTTGGTAGATATTAAGGAAAAAGAAATGGTATTTGTCAATGTTCAGAAACAAGTTTTATCAGCCACAGCAATAGTCAGGAAAGCAAACGAAAAGCGTCAACATCCAAACAATTTAAAGTGGGCGTTTTACTTTGTTTTTTGTTTTTAATGATCTTCAGTCAAAAGAAACTGCGCAGAAATCTACGAATCCGCGGCTAAACCTACTGACGGCGTGTATACCATTAAACCTGATAATTTGCCTGCCTTTGATGTATTCTGTGACCAGACAACGGACGGTGGAGGATGGACTGTGTTCCAGAAGAGACTGAACGGCTCGGTTGATTTCTACCGCTACTGGAACGACTACAAATGTGGTTTTGGTGACCTGAAAAGTGAATTTTGGTTGGGATTGGACAAGATTCACCGCCTGACCTCAAATGATAACAACATGCTGCGTGTGGATTTGGAAGACTTTGAAAGAAACACAGCTTATGCCGAGTATGACACGTTTCATGTAAAGGGTGAGAATGACAAGTACAGGCTGATTCGCGGCTCCTATTCAGGTATAACGGTATATTCCTTTTTATTATTACGGGGGAGGAGAGCGTAAATTGAAGTAAAGAAGCTTAAATTCTTTTACAGCAACAGTTTCCAAAGATGAAAAAAAATGATAAGCTAAGCCCATCGAAATGCAATAATCTTAGACAGTGCAGACCAGACGTTGATTAAATCTGAAAGTGCTTGCCGATGGATCTTGTCCTGTTAGCCCGACGGAACAATTCAAGTCTGATCATAATTGATCTATTAGCAATATCAAGCTAGCGTTTTCATTTCACAGGGACGTTTGATAAGAATAATGTAAATTTCTATTTTATTTACTTTTTATTACCGTTAATTCAAATTTTTTTTAGGAAACGCTAACTCCTCTCTCTCCCATGATCGGCCATTCACCACTAGAGATCGCGATAATGATCATGACACAAAACGCAACTGCGCCATTGTATTCAAAGGAGCCTGGTGGTACAGCGCGTGCCATGCGTCAAATCTCAATGGCTTGTATCTTCGTGGCAATCACTCCTCCTATGCTGATGGTGTGAACTGGAAAGGCTGGAAAGGTTATCATTACTCCCTCAAGAGAACCGAGATGAAAATAAGACCAGTGGATTTCTGAACTGTCATATTTATGTCATAATTTTTATTAAGAACCTACTTAGCAAAAACGAGTGATTTGATCAAGTCTGTTCAGTGCTAAAAAAAACATTGATGGGTTTGCCGGTTTAGTGAACGTTAGTTGAACTTTCTAATGTTGTACATATTGTTTTCCTTTTTGTTTCGTTTTAAAAAACGTAGAAGGTTTGTCTGATATTATCACCAGCTTCTCGAAACATTAAACAATTTAGTACACAGGTGTTATTCTTTCAAAGAGACTTTATGAAGAGTAAGTGACCCGTCATTATTTTGGTGGAGAAGGGGGGAGGGGGGATCGAGGGTTCTTGGTTGTGCCTATTCCCCCCTAATAAAATTCCCTGCATTTGCAGTCAATGTTCTGTAATTTCCGCTTATTATATACTCAACAAAATATCGCGTTTCTGATTGGTCAATGATGAATGCATAAATAGGTTATAGAGTGCAATAGAGGTTATAGAGTGCAATACGGAGAAGTTGCCATGGAAACACCGGGGAAGCGCCAAATTTGAACACCAAATTATAAACAAAAATGGCTGACAGCCGGTTTGCTTTGTCAAACCAAAACATCGTTGAGCAACTTAAAGAAAATGCGAAAAACAAAAACACGTTGAAAGCTACACAGACCTGGTTAAATGTCTGGCAAACATGGGCGACTCGACGAAAAGTAAACCCAAAAATGGAAGAATACGAGCACGAACAACTCGATAAAATGTTGGAGTAATTTTGTCGAGAATTTAATAAATAAAAAATCGTATGAACCTGCTCGTGCATTTCGTGATTTATGGTCACTCGTGATGTTTTGAAAGTTCTCAAATTGCACTCGCCTACGGCTCGTGCAATTTTGAGAACTTTCAAAACATCACTCGTGCCCATAAATCACGAAATGCACTCGCGTTCATACGATTTCCTATACTTATTGCATGATTACCTACGATTACGTATCTCACTGTTATTCATGAATATTAAACGTCACTTTCGTAGGAAAAGGGCTCATAAAGTGCATTATGCTACATTACTTCGTTAAGATACAAAATGTCCAAACGAGTTTTTTCGAACAGAAAAAAAATCAACTTGACTTTCCACATTTTTCAAAGGCCTCTTGCGCGACAGTAATTCAATGACTTCAAATTATTAGATCACAAAGTTAAAACTAGTCTAGCGCATAAAAAAGAGAAAACTTGCGAGCTGGAAAACTTCCCTAAATTTGAACAGCTGCAAACAGCAAGAAGGGCGGTGGCGTTTGTGTTCATCGCTTATAAAGCGGCGGTTTTCTTCTGTAGTCATAGCTACAGCACTTACACACCTGGTTTTTTGACAATAAAATTAATAGAGTAGATTAAAAAATTTCATGTGCTCCAGTGCAGACGAATTCTATTAAAATGATCCATTTTTTCCACTAAATTTGTCTGTGCGAGTAACTCATCTGGAAAGATAAAACTTTAATATGGAGAAATTCCACCTGATTCCACCACATTCTTCAAGGAATGAAATAAACCTATTAGCAGGACGGCGTCAATGCTACCAATAACATAACAGAGGGAATTACTCGCTTGCGACTGAGTACCACGATAATTAGGACTAAGCTCAAACATAAATGCCGAAGACCTACCTGGCACTGAATTTGAGAGGGAAAAGGTATTTCAGCTATTATGGAGACCAGTTTTTTTTATCAATGTGATCACGATCAATTCATAGTTTTCAATTATGGCGACACAGTTCAAGCTTTTCCTTGAAGCTGTCAATGGGAATCTCTAAATTTTTTTCAGAAACTATTCCCCCACTATGTTTTTTTCGCACTAGTGCTTATGATTCGCCATTTAATTCTTTTTTCTATGTTCGTGTTCGATTTTTCTGGCGACGTTCCCTCGAAACCCGCATTAAACGAACTTCATAAGCCACCAATTATAAAAGGAAATAATTGTAAAATTAAGCAAACACGATATTAAACTAGAAATATTACTGTTTTCTATTGTCAAACTTGACACTAGTTTCTACTGCGTTTGTGTTCCAACAATTATCATCCACATCTAATCATTTGTGGCTTTTTCATAGAGTTTGACTTTCTGGCATTTTTCAAAAACCCTCTACTGAACTATCAAAAGCATAAAAGACCAAAACCATGAGCTGATGAATATCAGCAATTTGAACGACCGATTAGGAAGAAAAACTAAAGCGCTTCTGTTCATCTCTTATTCAACGTTTCCTGTTTTGTAACCATGGTTACAGTACTTCAAATAGTTTTATTCATGATGGCACGACACTACTTTTAGCCACCGATATTTTCTGGAGTACTTAAGACCTTTAATCTGATTAAAAAAAAGATCCCATATACTGTATTTTGGTGGTATAAATGTTTGGAACAATGACCATATCCTTTGACAGCCGATTTCATGTAATTGTAATCGTTTGAAGATTTTTCCGACGGCTCTGACATTTGGCTTGTTTTGAAATACAACTAATTACTAAATAAACCCCTTCGGGCGGCTGGTAAATCGGCTGATAATGCCCACGGCTGAGATATTGTCCAAAATTAGGGATGCTTGGCCGAGAAGTAGAGCCTCGAGGGAAAATGTGAAGTTTTGAGGACAAACTTTAATTTATAACGTACGGACGGTAAGTTACAAATTTATTTGTATAGATTATTCATTTTTTTTATATCGCGCGAGATCGCTCGCTCTGAGCATAGTTGCGACCAAGTTTCTAATATTTAACTGGACTATACACATAGAATTTGTTTTCTTCTGTGTAAGATAATTAAGCTGGCTCTCTTCCACTAGCTATATTTCTTTGCAACGGAAATACCAGGGTTATAGCGTGGTAACTGTCCGGGTTTAACATTTTTCTTGAGACTCGGGAGGCTGATATATCAACTGATAATGTCCAAAATTTGGCCGAGAAGCAAAGCCTCGAGGGAAAATGTGCAGTTTTTGTGGACAATTTTTCAGCCAAAGACATTATCAGCCGAAATACCATCAAGCCAGAAAGGGGGTCTATTTATTTTATAACGTACCCTGTTATTAATTTTCATATGATCCGAAACCACTCTTAAAAAACAAGTGCTTGTCTGATGCGGATGCGTAGGTGCGACCAGCCTTTTAATATTTTACTACACTCTACAAAAAGAGTGTAAGATAATTGAGCTGGCTCTCTTCCACGAGCCTTGTTTCTTTTCGTCGGAAATAATCTGAGAGCAGACCGGGTTTATAGCGTGGTAATCGTCTGGTGATTTTGCATCACGTCATGTAAAGTGGCCATTAAAACGACGCGAAAATGAATGGGTGGATTACAACGATATAGGTTTGAATAACATTTCGCTCGAGACTGCCGCGCTTGTTTGGGTTCCTACAGTTACTGACCATATTTCATAATTTCAAGCTTTGTGTAAGAGTTAGACTCGCTGACTTTTTCAAAAATCCTCCTGGTCTTTTATAGAGGTATTTCATTGACTATTATACTTGTCCGATGTTACTTAGAGAAAACCAACCACCCAGAGTTAACAAAAAAGCAATGGTTCGATGACTAAATATAAGTAGAACAGCTGAACAGGAAGAAGGCCTGAGGCGTTTATGTTCACCACTCATTAAACCGTTCTGTTTTGTAACCATAGTTACAGCACTTTAAACACTTCTCTATAGGGTAACAAAACACGATTGTCACTCCTGACACATCCGAACACAGTATCGAGTACGACAAACGTTTTATCAGTCAGAAGGTAAGAAAAATATTTGTGAGCAACTTATGGATATTTAACACAAATAAATTGCACTTGAATCTGTTGCAGTAAGTTAAAAGACAAATACGTTTAAGCTAAATACCATTCACGTTTAAACTCCAGTCATTAGCGTGATGTGTTCTGTTTTCGTCTCTACCGATGCTTTATGAAATATAATGGCTCATTGAAGCATAGAAAACAAAAATTATGTAAGTGGCTCATTGTATGCTGATGTTCCTCTTTTTGTGCCTTGAATGAATGAATTTTTATTTACTAAGGAGAAATTCCCATAATGATTACCTTTCCAAAGAGAGGAAATGAAAAAACCCATCAGCAGAATGGCGTCGATACTTTCAATAATACAACTAAAACAAAGTATTTGTTATCGAAATTTCGTGATTACGAAGAGTTCCTTTGAGGAGAAATAGCTGAACAATTGCATGACCTTTCAGCATTATATTATATTAGCATTTCAATCGATAGAAAAACAGGAAGTTTCATAATTTGAGACGACTTTCAATGGTCACGATCATGATTCTTACCTTGGAGTTAATTTATAATTTATAGCAATGCAGTTGAAGTCTTTCCTTGAAGCTATCATTGGCAATATCTTTATTTTTCTTGGAATAACCCTCCCACCGTGTTTTTGTTGCACTGGTGAGTATAACTACGCTATTATTAAATTTGCGTTTCATTTTTCTGGCGCTGCTCCCTCGAATCCATTAGAAGAACTAGGCCACCGTCGAACAATGCAAACAATCTTTAAGCAAATACTTATTTTCTAACTCAAAATGTCTCCTTTTAGGCACATATACGGAGATTATTGGATACGGTTTTCCTTCACCGTATTTGAAAAAAGCCCTAAAAGATGCGCATATTTATAAATTGAAACAAACGAGTCAAAGATATTGTATTGTGTGAATTAATGCCATGGAAATTATTATTTTTCGGATATTTTCCGTAACATAATCCTTTACGCTGAATAAATAAAACCTCCTGTTAGAATTGAAGTATAAAAAGATGAAAATATCCTTCAGAGAAAACTCTTTAATAAAGGTTTTCGTGCGGTAAGTTGGCAAAATAGCGTGCTTTAATGTGTTTCTCTACTAATTGACAATCAGAAATTTTTACGAGTAAGCGATAACCTGCATGGACGAGTATGTAATCCTATTCGTTTTGCTTTCCCCAGGCGACGATTGTCGAAACATTATATTTAGGGACCCAATACGAAACATGGCCATGAAGGATCGTGTGATCTGGAGTGCAGAAGTGCCCAATGAGGGAAGCTGCAGAGTTATGTGTTATATGGAGCCTGATTGCGTGTCCATTAATGTTGGACCTGTAGAAGGAGGAAACCAAAAATGCGAGTTGAACAACGCCACCGAGGAAAACCATGCTCCATTTCTTCTTGTGAATAAACCAGGCTTCATATATCTTGCAATCGAGGTAAAAATTTCGCATTTTTACCAACCTGAGGGGAGTCAGACACATGATTTCTTTTCATTTCAGGTTAAAGTGATCTTATTCTTGATTCCTGTCTGAGGGGAAAGCAACAAGAGCTTTATTTTGTTGTTGATCAGAGGAGGTTGTTTATTTTTTGGCGCTAAAGTGATTTTATTTTTGATGTAAGGAAAAGTTTCACGAACTTTACTTTGTTTTTACCAACAGAATCCCTGCAGTAGCAGTTCATGTTTGAACAATGGCACCTGTCAAGCTGGATTCACCAGTAAAGGTTTTCGTTGTGTTTGTCGTCATGGATTCAGTGGAGAAAACTGCCAGTTGCAAGGTAGCATAAATAGCGTTTTCGTTCACTAATCCTCTTGGGTTAAATGAACCACTGGAATTCGGGTAATTTACTAACTGTTTTTAGAATCTGGTGACAGAAGTAGATTTAAACTCATTCTTAAATCGATCATTGTAGAGTATTTAGAAATGATTGAAATTTTATTCCTTGTACGAGTACCTGGTGTGCGCGGCGTCGAATTCTTCAATTTTCTCATTTATTCATAGGCCTGAAAAAAGATTGTGCTGACATTTACAAAGCTGGGGAAATAAGAGATGGTATGTACACCATAAAACCTGATAACTTACATGCCTTTGATGTATTCTGTGACCAAACAACTGAGGGTGGAGGATGGACTGTGTTCCAGAAGAGAATGGACGGCTCAGTTGATTTCTACCGCTACTGGAACGACTACAAATGTGGCTTTGGTGACCTGTGTGGTGAGTTTTGGCTCGGACTGGACAAGATTCACCGTCTGACCTCAGATGATAAAAACGTGCTGCGTGTTGACTTGGAAGACTTTGAAGGGAACACAGCTTATGCTGAGTATAACTTGTTTGGTGTTATGAGTGAGAATGACAAGTACAAGCTGATTCTTGGTTCTTATTCAGGTAGAACTGTCATTTCGTCTCTTCTACTCTAGTCATTCTAAGAAAGGGGAGTAGGGGGGAGGAGAGTGCTTAGTAACGTAAATATGTTTAAACTATTTAAACATCTTGGGAAATGAAAATTTTCAACCCCCCTTCAAATTTTGCATGCAGTTAGGTACTCAGGGAGGATGCACAAAAATGCTCTTTTTAAAGGGCGCAGCGCTCTTGTTGCCATGGTAACAACGGCTGCTTGTTCGAGGCCTGGGGCCTCATTTTCATACAAAAACGTCGCAAAAAAAGAGTGAAATGTTTATTTCTCTATCTCAAGCTAAATACAACATTACAAATTGGCACTTCTTCCATACAAAGTAACATCATTCATCTTCACATTGATACAGTCAACTTTCCCTGGGAGTGAAGTTGAACACACTAACAGATTACTCATTTCGGTACAGTTCCGGTCATCTTTGTTGTCGGGTAGAACAGGGAAACGTTTATCTGAATTTCTCCAAAAGTACACCGATTCTGGAACTGAAACTAACCACAAAGCTGGTTATAACATTCTAGTTTTTAAAAATGCTAAAATCTCTGCGGGCCTGCCTCTACTTTCCATAGGAGCAATTCGCGAACGAAGCTCAAAAATCAGATATTGCATAATTTGGCGATGTTTACATCGAATGTTCTCGACAACAAATGTTTCAGAAAAATGAAACATGTAAAGCTTTGAAAGAATGTCATCTTATGAGCAATATCCCGAAGAGAAATCTCGTCTCTGCTTGTCATCTTTTAAAAAAAAATTGATCAACGTAACTACAAACATATACCTCAATCGTGTGCATATCATCCAGATTCCGAGTGCTGCATCTTCTTTCATGGGAATTTGAGCGATCTGAAGTCCTCTGAAGATACACTGTGATACTTGTATGTCATTTCAAACATGTTGAAGTCGGCTGATTGTTGGTCAAACGTAATACTCATAGTTCGGCTCTTTTTGTCAGGAAATTCTGGTGACTCTCTTGCTGTGCATCGCAATATGCCATTTACCACTAGAGATCAAGATAACGACATTTCTGAAACCAACATTAACTGCGCCATTAAGTTCAAGGGAGCCTGGTGGTACACGAGGTGTCACCAATCAAATCTCAATGGCTTGTATCGTCGTGGAAATCACTCCTCCTTTGCTGATGGAGTGAACTGGCGTCATTGGAAAGGACATTATTACTCCCTCAAGAGAACCGAGATGAAAATGAGACCAGCGAATTTCTGAACTGTCATGTTCGTGGCACAACAATGATACAGTTTCAACTTAACAAAAAAAGCCAGTTCCTCGATCGAGTCCATTCAGCATTTAAAAATCACTATTAAATTGAAGCTTAGCGAAAGGTTAGTCGCAATGTTCGAGCTTGTTTAGGGTTTTTCTTGCTTCTTTGTGTGCGTTTTTCAAAATAGGAGTAAATGATTCCGTAGAATCGGCCAGTTAACCGATAATAATAATAATAATAATAATAATAATAATAATAATAATACTAATAATCATAATAATAAGTAGCTCAGGAAAAATACGTCTTTAATCGTTTCTCAAAAACAGAAACTGATGGACTCAATATAAGATTTATGGGTGAGACATTCTGTAGCCTGGGGGCAGCGGCTGAAAAGACCCTGTCTCCATAAAATTTTAGGTGGGTGGTTGGTGTTTACAAGAGCTATCCTCGAATCTCAGTGGCTTGTATCATTATAGCCATCACGACTCTATGCTCCTTCTTTATATATAGGTTTTGACTCGTATTTTCACTTAACGGAACACAAAGTGATCACACAGTCTTTATTTTTTCAAAGTTAATCGGAAGACTAAACCCAGTCGCTAATTTAGTTTTAGATACCTTTGATTTCTATAACGAAACCCAAAACAATTAACCAATGTTTTGACCCTAAAGAACGCTATCAGAAAAACAAATATTTCAAGTTGCACTGGAATGCGATAACGTAATGTTGATGATTCTAAAATGCTTCATATTTTGCTTTTATTTGTATTTTCTTAGCTGTTGTTAAAGTAAATACCTTACACTGTTATTAATAACATATTGCACTCTTAAACATAAGAACACATCGTCACGCCCAAGGTCCATTTTGTAGATATGGCTAATCAGCTGATTATGTTACGAACTAAGTTTGTAGAAATACCAAATGTAAGGATGAGTAGGTGAGAATATAATGAAATAACAATGACACAAAAGTTAAGCATTCAATGTCGTCTGTTCAGAAGTTTTTCTTGATGGGGAAGAAACCTCTTAAAATAATGAAACCTCCTGCGGCGTAAAAATGCGAACTGCAGCAAAAGAAACAAATCAATGGACAGAAAACAATCTTTTAAGAAAGCAGAACTTTCATTATAACCATAACAAAATTAATTAAACCTCTCTCGTAAACAAGTCATAACAAGCCAACTTTTGAAGATACTAGGCAATAGGGGAAACAGGCTCTGTCTGACAAGCGCTTAGGCGCGAAACTCAGAGTAACAGAGAATCGATGCGTCCTTTTTGATTCTTTCACTTATATATACTCAGCTCTGCTACCACAGCATTGAGCACTTTATGCCAAGGTAGACTCTACCCCCACATTTATATATATGTGTATATATATATAAGCAGCGTAGAATTGGTATACCTAACGATGAACTCCCAGTAAGAGGATCCACAGGATACAATGTCTCGACGTGAATTTGTGGTTAAGTGTACTATACGGACGTAACGAAGAGGCCAACTCTTGACTGTCCTGGACGAGTTTAATGCACAACGTTTCGGCTGTTCAGCCTTCTTCAGGTTAAAATTAAAAACTAAAAAGCTATTTGCAATGATTGCGACTTATATACAAAACAGAAATTTTAAGATTGAAGTTACGTAATACAACGAAGGTTTAATTACAAACTGAGAAGGGTTAAACAATGAGAGGCAAATAAAGAACTATAGGTGACATGCGAATACAAATAAGTGACAAAAATTAAAGAGAAAAAAGAATCTAACTTAATTGGTAGTGTTTACTCCGGATTAACAAGCTCCCCATCAAGCAAAATTGGATTGTAGTCGAGCACCAATGGAAAAACTTTCTTAGCTGGCTTGACCTTTTTCCTCAACAGTTCGGCTCTTGGTAAACTAAGAGCTTTGTCGAACTGTTTATCAACGAGCTCCGCTGGATAATTTTGCGATTTCAAATACCCTTTGTATTCCTTACATCTATTTTGCACGCAATGAGCAGGATTTACCTCGTGAAAGTTGGAATAAGCAAGAGAAGGTAAAATTTTAAGGCTAAGTGCTTTTCAAATTGTTTCGAAATCATGCGACTACCTGTGCGACTACATCATTGGTAATACGTTTAGTCCCTAATGTTCTGGTGATATTCATTGAAGCAGTTGATTGTTCGCGTCAAGTAACAGGTTCTGATGCCTGTTGTCAGAGCGAATGACAACAATACACACTATACTTTATTTCATGCAAATCATTTTGCCATCTCCACCCGCAAATAGCAAAAGCTAGACGAGGCAGGCGGAGAGGAAAGGTTACAGCAGTCATAACAGATAATATAATAATTGTAAAGCAACTAAATAAACTATCTGGATAAATAAGAACTACTGAAAAAAAAAAAAAAACAAGCTAAAGTTACAAAATATATAGTCTTACAGAATGATATTACAATCAAATTTGCTACTAACAGAACTATCAATTATATACATTGAGTCGAGGATGCAGAATTTGCCATTTTTTGTAGGAGAATGGGCGCTTCAACATAATCGTCCTCTGCTTCCATTATCGAGAGCAAAAAGTCATGAAAATTTTTCTTAAAAGCTCCTTTGGAGAGTTGACGAAATTCGTTAGGAATTGCGTTCCAAAGTTTAGCTCCAAACCTGGAAAAAGAATCTTGATTTAGATTCAGTCTTGAAGTTTGAACATAATAATTTCCAGACGAAGAAAACCTGGTCTCATGCCTGTGCTTTGAATTAGCTTTAGTGAAGAAATCACAGATGTTAGACGGAGCATTCATGCAGCAAACGTCAAACATTATAGAAGATACATTTTCAACATATAACATTTGTAGGGGTAGAATTTTCGAGGAAATAAATAAAGGCACAGCATGGGCTCTAGGTTCAGAAAAGTACATCAAACGAAGGGCTCGTTTTTGAAGCACGAGGATTTTTTTTTAAATGGGTTTTGGCAGCTTGACCCCAAGCCGCCAAACCATATGTCAGATGAGGCAAGATCAATGATTGATAAATATTTAAAAGGGTTGTACGTGGGACGAAGTGCCTAAGACGGGCAACAACGCCAACAGTTCTGCTTATTTTTAATGCAACATTATTTATTTGAAATTTCCAGCTTAAGTTGCTGTCCAATAGGACGCCAAGATATTTAACATGGTCTTCGCACTGAAGCGTGGTAGGAATTTGAGTACAGTTATCGATCATTTCAATGTTAATCGAGTAGTTCAACTTACGTTGATATGGACGAAAGATAACATAGTTTGACTTTTTAGCATTGAGCGTTAACTTATTTGCATTGAGCCAGTCAGAGACTTTGAGCAGTTCGCTATTGACGGTTTTTTCAAGAGATTTCAAATTAGAGTCAGCATACAACAGGCTCGTGTCATCAGCAAAGAGATAGAATGACAATTTCGCTGAAGAGTTGTGAATATCGTTAATATAGATTAAGAATAACAGAGGACCAAGGACAGACCCCTGTGGGACACCACATGAGATCATACATTCGGTAGATAAGTTAAAACCCACTTCAGTTACTTGTGAACGACCGAGAAGGTACGAGGCAAACCAAGCATTGATAATTCCTCTGATGCCATAATGATTAAGTTTTTGGAGCAAGATTAAATGGTCGACGGTATCAAAGGCCTTTTTTAAGTCTAAAAAGATCCCGCAAGTGAAAAGCTTTTGGTCCATATTGTTTTGTATGACATTAACGATATCAATAATGGCATGTTGCGTGGAATGGTTTTCGCGGAAGCCATACTGTGACTTAAATAGAATATCGTTTTTACCAAGATAGGATTTGAGGCGGTGGTACATTAATTTTTCAAATATCCGATTGAAAATAGACAGTAATGATATCGGACGATAATTACCAGGCTCAGTCTCATCGTCATTTTTGTACACAGGAACAACTTTCGCTTTTTTCAGTTTGGATGGAAAGATGCCCTTTTGCACAGATATGTTTATGATGATGGAGAGAGGGCCCAAGATAACGCATCTTGCGTCAGTTAAAATACGAATCGGACAAGAGTAGAGACCGTAGGTTTTATTTTTAGGGATCAAAAGTATCTCACGCTCAATTTCCTCTGGCGTAACTGGATCAAAGAAGAAAGAGCGTGGATTATAATTGGGAGACAAGTATTCGGTAAAAAAGCGAGACGAACGAGGTACGCGCGAAGCTAGGTTTTTACCGACCGAAGAAAAGTAGTTATTGAAGATGTCTCAAGAGGATCATTAGTTAAGCTTTTATCATCAGGACGTTTAAGGGAAGAAATGACTTGTTTTCTATTCTTTTTGTCGTTAATTAGCCTATTTATTCCATTCCAGGTGTTTTTCATATTGTTTAAATTTTCAGCAAAGAACGCATGATAATAATTCTTTTTACTCAGTCGAGTAAGACTAGAAATTTTATTTCTGTATATTTCATAATTTACAAGATCACCCGATTGGAGGAGAGAATTTTTTATTTTGATGGATTTTCTAAGGCCACTAGTTATCCATGGTTTAGAGAACTGCTTAAGCTTGCGATTCGAAACAGTCTTTAAAGGAGCATGTTTGTCAACGAGTGCCAATAGTGTATTGTAATAGTAAGAAAAAGCTGTATCGACATCAAACTGATCGCGAAAGTTAGTTTGGCTTACCAAAGCATCAGAGAGTTCAGAGTTGAACTTGCTCCTGGAATAACCAGAAAAGTCTCTGCGTTTTTGCTTTCCGCGTTTTGGCCGCTGAATAAAATTGTGAGAAATACAGAATTGTGAATAGTAATCGCTTATGTCAGAGATAATATTCCCACTGGTAATTTCAACATCAACTTTGTTTGTTAGAATATTATCAATTAGGGTGACTGAGTTATTGAAAACACGTGTTGGTTTGTCAATAGTTGGGATAAATGAAAAGCTTTGAAGAGAAAGTAAGAAGTCCTGAGCATAACAGGAAGTTTCGGCATGAAGGAGGTTTATGTTGAAGTCGCCCATAATATATATTGATTTATTTGAGGTAATTAGTCTTTCAAGTTTATCATCAAAATATTCTTGGAAACGTTTGGGAGAGTTATGTTGTCTATATATGATACCACAAATGATGTTACTTTTCTGTGGAAGTTGAATTTCGATCCAAAGTGACTGGAAGGCTTCATCAGATACTTTTTCAATGACAGTATATTTCAGGGAATCATTAATATACAAGCCAACACCTCCAGAAGCTAGAGGTGTCGGCACATATTCGAAAACGTATCCAGGTATGCATGGATTAAAATCCATTTCTTTACCACTGATTATGATTATTTTAGTTTCTGAGACTCCTATAATGCTAAATTCGAAATTTAACTCGTCCAATAGATGAACTTGAAAGTTTTCAAGATTTCGCTTAAGACTCCTGATATTATTATGTAAAAGAGAGAAGCTCGAATCACTGACACGACTGGGAAGTTCACTTTTAAATTTGTAGAAACTATATGGGGAGTAGTATCGACTATGGATACGATGATTATAGATACTATCACTCGGATTGGTGTCTTCAAGTGCGTTTAGCTTGAAAAGATTAAGGTCATAAATGCTAGAGTTTTTCTAGGTATTTTTTGGCCGGTAAATGGGAAGGTAAACAATTATTAAATTGACCATGAGCTAAGTTTACATTTAATCCAAAATATGGGAGCTCACGGAATAAAGATAGAGTATCGCGAGAGTTTAGATCGTTAGCACCCATGAATAAAACTAACTATTTAAAGTAGATGATAGTAAATACTTATCGACCTGATAATGTCAGGTGTCCGAGACAAGTCGCTGTAGACTACCAAAGTCCGTTATCTTTATCGGTCGGGAACCCTCACTCTTGCGTAAATAAATCGTGGAATTCTTGGCCCAGCAGAAGCGGTATTGGTTCTGTTCTTTAAATCTCTTCGCTTCAAACAACAGGTGTTGTTTTTTGGGGGTGAGGTGATCGAAGATTCTGACTCTGTCAAGAACACTATCAGCAGACAGACCAATATTTGATGGGTTGACTTGAGAGGCGCTTTGTCGAGTTTCCATAACACTTGCTTTTGCAAGGCGTCTTACAAATTTACAGATGACCGGTTTCGTAGCGCCATTTTGCTGCCTCGAGGGGACGCGATGAGCAATGTCAATGTCCGACAGAAACACTTCTGCCCCCATCTCCTGGAATAATTTTACACACAGGGCGCTTGTTTCAGCTGCGGTTTCACTGCTTTTCTCTGGCAGGCCAATTATTTTTACATTAAATTGATAGCTATATTCCTCAACCTCGTC